>NW_027675465.1:75000-80000 GCF_965601325.2 Salmo salar
CACACACACACACACACCGACAACACACACACACACACACACAACACACACACACACATCGACAACACACACACACACACACACCGACAACACACACACACACACACCGACAACACACACACACACACCGACAACACACACACACACACACACACACCGACAACAAACACACACACCGACAACACACACACACACACACACACACCAGCAACACACACACACACACACCGACAACACACACACACACACACCGACAACACACACACACACACACCGACAACACACACACACACACACCGACAACACAGACACACACACTCACCGACAACACACACACACACACACACCAATAACACACAGACACACACTGACAACACACACACACACACACCGACAACACACACACACACACACACCGACAACACACACACACAGACAACACACACACACACACAAACCGACAGCACACACACACACACACACCGACAACACACACACACACAACACACACACACACACACACACACACCGACAACACACACACACACCGACAACACACACACACACACCGACAACACACACACACCGACAACACACACACACACACACACCGACAACAAACACACACACCGACAACACACACACACACAACACACACACACCGACAACACACACACACACCGACAACACACACACACAGACAACACACACACACACACAAACCGACAGCACACACACACACACACACACCGACAACACACACACCCACAACACACACACACACACACACACACCGACAACACACACACACACCGACAACACACACACACCGACAACACACACACACACACACACCGACAACACACACACACACCGACAACACACACACACACACACACCGACAACACACACACACACACACACACACACACACCGACTACACACACACACACCGACAACACACACACACACACACCGACAACACACACACACACACCGACAACACACACACACACACACACCGACAACACACACACACACACACACACCGACAACACACACACACACACACCGACAACACACACACACACACACACCGACAACACACATACACACACTGACAACACACACACACACACACACACACACACACACCGACAACACACACACACACACACACTGACAACACACACACACACACACAGACAACACACACACACACACCGACAACACACACACACACACACCGACAACACAGACACACACACACACCGACAACACACACACACACACACAACACACACACACACACCGACAACACACACACACACACACACCGACAACACACACACACACACACCGACAACACACACACACACACCGACAACACACACACACACACCGACAACACACACACACACACACACACACCGACAACAAACACACACACCGACAACACACACACACACACACACCAGCAACACACACACACACACACCGACAACACACACACACACACACCGACAACACACACACACACACACCGACAACACACACACACACACACACCGACAACACACACACACACACACACCGACAACACACACACACACACACACTGACAACACACACACACACACACACACACACACACACCGAAAACACACACACACACCGACAACACACACACACACACACACCGACAACACACACACACCGACAACACACACACACACACACACCGACAACACACACACACACACACACACACCGACAACACACACACACACAACACACACACACACACTGACAACACACACACACACACACCGACAACACACACACACACACACACACACACACCAACAACACACACACACACCGACAACACACACACACACACACACACCGACAACACACACACACACACCGACAACACATAAACACACACACACCGACAACACACACACAAACACACTGACAACACACACACACACACACACCGACAACACACACACACACACACCGACAACACACACACACACCGACAACACACACACACACACCGACAACACACACACACACACACACACACACACACCGACAACACACACACACACCGACAACACACACACACACACACACACACACACACACACACACACCGACAACACACACATACACACACTGACAACACACACACACACACACACACACTGACAACACACACACACAGACAACACACACACACACACCGACAACACACACACACACACACCGACAACACAGACACACACACACACCGACAACACACACACACACACACACACACACCGATAACACACAGACACACACTGACAACACACACACACACACACCGACAACACACACACACACACACCGACAACACACACACACACACACACACACCGACAACACACACACACTGACAACACACACACACACATCGACAACACACACCCACACCGACAACACACACACACACACACACACACCAACAACACACACACACAGACAACACACACACACACACAAACCGACAGCACACACACACACACACACCGACAACACACACACACACAACACACACACACACACACACACCGACAACACACACACACACACACCGACAACACACACACACCGACAACACACACACACCGACAACACACACACACACACACCGACAACACACACACACACCGACAACACACACACACACAACACACACACACACACACACCGACAACACAAACACACACACACACACACACCGACAACACACACACACACAACACACACACACACACCGACAACACACACACACACACACACTGACAACACACACACACACACACACACACCGACAACACACACACACACACACTGACAACACACACACACACACACACCGACAACACACACACACACACACACACACCGACAACACACACACACACAACACACACACACACACTGACAACACACACACACACACACCGACAACACACACACACACACACACACACACACCAACAACACACACACACACCGACAACACACACACACACACACACACCGACAACACACACACACACACCGACAACACATAAACACACACACACCGACAACACACACACAAACACACTGACAACACACACACACACACACACCGACAACACACACACACACACACCGACAACACACACACACACCGACAACACACACACACACACCGACAACACACACACACACACACACACACACACACCGACAACACACACACACACCGACAACACACACACACACACACACACACACACACACACACACACCGACAACACACACATACACACACTGACAACACACACACACACACACACACACTGACAACACACACACACAGACAACACACACACACACACCGACAACACACACACACACACACCGACAACACAGACACACACACACACCGACAACACACACACACACACACACACACACCGATAACACACAGACACACACTGACAACACACACACACACACACCGACAACACACACACACACACACCGACAACACACACACACACACACACACACCGACAACACACACACACTGACAACACACACACACACATCGACAACACACACCCACACCGACAACACACACACACACACACACACACCAACAACACACACACACAGACAACACACACACACACACAAACCGACAGCACACACACACACACACACCGACAACACACACACACACAACACACACACACACACACACACCGACAACACACACACACACACACCGACAACACACACACACCGACAACACACACACACCGACAACACACACACACACACACCGACAACACACACACACACCGACAACACACACACACACAACACACACACACACACACACCGACAACACAAACACACACACACACACACACCGACAACACACACACACACAACACACACACACACACCGACAACACACACACACACACACACTGACAACACACACACACACACACACCGACAACACACACACACACACACTGACAACACACACACACACACACACCGACAACACACACACACACACACCGACAACACACACACACACACACACACCGACAACACACACACCGACAACACACACACACACACACACACACACCGACAACACACACACACACACACCGACAACACACACACACAACACACACACACACACCGACAACACACACACACACACACACCGACAACACACACACACAGACAACACACACACACACACAAACCGACAGCACACACACACACACACACCGACAACACACACACACACAACACACACACACACACACACACCGACAACACACACACACACACACACCGACAACACACACACACACCGACAACACACACACACCGAAAACACACACACACACACACCGACAACACACACACACACCGACAACACACACACACCGAAAACACACACACACACACACCGACAACACACACACACACACACCGACAACACACACACAAACACACCGACAACACACACAAACACACACCGACAACACACACACACACACACCGACAACACACACACACACACCGACAACACACACACACACACACACCGACAACACACATACACACACTGACAACACACACACACACACACACACACACACCGACAACACACACACACACACACACTGACAACACACACACACACACACAGACAACACACACACACACCGACAACACACACACACACACACCGACAACACAGACACACACACACACCGACAACACACACACACTCACACACACACACCGATAAAACACAGACACACACTGACAACACACACACACACACACCGACAACACACACACACACACACCGACAACACACACACACACACACACCGACAACACACACACACAGA
>NW_027675465.1:150000-167500 GCF_965601325.2 Salmo salar
CACACACACACACCGACACACACACACACACACACCGACAACACACACACACACACACGACAACACACACACACCGACAACACACACACACACACCGACAACACACACACACACACACACACACACACACACACACCGACAACACACACACACACACACGACACACACACACACACACACACACACACACACACACACACACACACACCGACAACACACACACACACACACCGACAACACACACACACACACACCGACAACACACACACACACACACCGACAACACACACACACACGACAACACACACACACACACACCGACAACACAACACACACACACACCGACAACACACACACACACACACGACAACACACACACACACGACAACACACACACACACACACCGACAACACACACACACACACCGACAACACACACACACACACACCGACAACACACACACACACACACACACACACACACACACACCGACAACACACACACACACACACGACAACACACACACACACACACGACACACACACACACACACACCGACAACACACACACACACACGACAACACACACACACACACACCGACAACACACACACACACACCGACAACACACACACACACACACGACAACACACACACACACACGACACACACACACACACACACACACACACACACACACCGACAACACACACACACACACACACACACACACACACACACCGACAACACACACACACACACACCGACAACACAACACACACACACACCGACAACACACACACACACACACCGACAACACACACACACACACACCGACAACACACACACACACACACCGACAACACACACACACACACACACACACACACACACACACACACACGACACACACACACACACACACACCGACAACACACACACACACACCGACAACACACACACACACACGACAACACACACACACACACACGACAACACACACACACACCGACAACACACACACACACACACACACACACACACACACACACACACCGACACACACACACACACACACACCGACAACACACACACACACACACACGACAACACACACACACAGACACACACACACACACACACCGACAACACACACACACACACACACGACACACACACACACCACAACACACACACACACACACACACACACACACACACACACACACCGACAACACACACACACACACGACACACACACACACACACACACACCGACAACACACACACACACACACCGACAACACACACACACACACACGACACACACACACACACACACCGACAACACACACACACACACACCGACAACACACACACACACACACCGACAACACACACACACACACACACACACACACACACACACACACACACACACACCGACAACACACACACACACCGACAACACACACACACACACACCGACACACACACACACACACACACCGACAACACACACACACACACACACGACAACACACACACACACGACAACACACACACACACACACCGACAACACACACACACACACCGACAACACACACACACACACCGACAACACACACACACACACACACACACACACACACACACCGACAACACACACACACACACACCGACAACACACACACACACGACAACACACACACACACACACACCGACAACACACACACACACACACGACAACACACACACACACACACACGACACACACACACACACACACACACACACACACACCGACAACACACACACACACACACCGACAACACACACACACACACCGACAACACACACACACACACCGACAACACACACACACACACACCGACAACACACACACACACACACACACACACACACACACACACACACACACACACACACCGACAACACACACACACACACACCGACAACACACACACACACACACCGACAACACACACACACACACACCGACAACACACACACACACACCGACAACACACACACACACACCGACAACACACACACACACCGACAACACACACACACACACACACACACGACAACACACACACACCGACAACACACACACACACACACCGACAACACACACACACACACACCGACAACACACACACACACACACACACACACACACACACACACCGACAACACACACACACACACCGACAACACACACACACACACCGACAACACACACACACACACACGACAACACACACACACACACCGACAACACACACACACACACACCGACAACACACACACACACACACCGACAACACACACACACACACACACCGACAACACACACACACACACACCACACACACACACACACCGACAACACACACACACACACACGACACACACACACACACACACCGACAACACACACACACACACACCGACACACACACACACACACCGACAACACACACACACACACACGACACACACACACACACACCGACAACACACACACACACACACCGACAACACACACACACACACCGACAACACACACACACACACACACGACACACACACACACACACACACGACAACACACACACACACACACCGACAACACACACACACACACCGACAACACACACACACACACCGACAACACACACACACACACCGACAACACACACACACACACACACCGACAACACACACACACACACACACACACACACACACACCGACAACACACACACACACACACACACACACACACACACACACCGACAACACACACACACACACACCGACAACACACACACACACACACCGACAACACACACACACACACACCGACAACACACACACACACACACACGACACACACACACACACACACCGACAACACACACACACACACACGACACACACACACACACACACACACACACACACACACACACACACACACACACCGACAACACACACACACACACCGACAACACACACACACACACACACGACAACACACACACACACACACACACACACACACACACACACGACAACACACACACACACACGACAACACACACACACACCGACACACACACACACACACACCGACAACACACACACACACACACCGACAACACACACACACACACACCGACAACACACACACACACACACCGACAACACACACACACACGACAACACACACACACACACACACACACACACACACCGACAACACACACACACACACCGACAACACACACACACACACACCGACAACACACACACACACGACACACACACACACACACACCGACACACACACACACACACACCGACAACACACACACACACACCGACAACACACACACACACGACAACACACACACACACACACACCGACAACACACACACACACCGACACACACACACACACACACACACACACACACACACACACCGACAACACACACACACACACACACACACACACACACACACCGACAACACACACACACACACCGACAACACACACACACACACACCGACAACACACACACACACACACCGACAACACACACACACACACACACACACACACACACACACACACACACACCGACACACACACACACACACACACACACACACACACACACACCGACAACACACACACACACACACCGACAACACACACACACACACACCGACAACACACACACACACACACCGACAACACACACACACACACCGACAACACACACACACACACCGACAACACACACACACACACACCGACAACACACACACACACACACCGACAACACACACACACACACACCGACAACACACACACACACACACCGACAACACACACACACACACACACGACACACACACACACACACACACACACCGACAACACACACACACACACACCGACAACACACACACACACACACACGACAACACACACACACACACACACCGACAACACACACACACACACCGACAACACACACACACACACGACAACACACACACACACACGACAACACACACACACACACACCGACAACACACACACACACACACCGACAACACACACACACACACCGACAACACACACACACACACACCGACAACACACACACACACACACACCGACAACACACACACACACACCGACAACACACACACACACGACAACACACACACACACACACCGACAACACACACACACACACCGACAACACACACACACACACACACCGACAACACACACACACACACACCGACACACACACACACACACACCGACAACACACACACACACACACCGACAACACACACACACACACCGACAACACACACACACACACACCGACAACACACACACACACACCGACACACACACACACACACACACCGACAACACACACACACACACACGACAACACACACACACACACACCGACAACACACACACACACACACCGACAACACACACACACACACACCGACAACACACACACACACACCGACAACACACACACACACACACACCGACAACACACACACACACACCGACAACACACACACACACACCGACAACACACACACACACACACCGACAACACACACACACACACACGACACACACACACACACACACCGACAACACACACACACACACACCGACAACACACACACACACACACACGACACACACACACACACACACACACACACACACACACCGACAACACACACACACACACACCGACAACACACACACACACACGACAACACACACACACACACCGACAACACACACACACACACACGACAACACACACACACACACCGACAACACACACACACACACCGACAACACACACACACACACACACCGACAACACACACACACACACCGACAACACACACACACACACACCGACAACACACACACACACACCGACAACACACACACACACACACGACAACACACACACACACACACCGACACACACACACACACACACCGACAACACACACACACACACACGACACACACACACACACACACACACACACCGACAACACACACACACACACCGACAACACACACACACACACACCGACAACACACACACACACACACCGACAACACACACACACACACACACACACGACAACACACACACACACCGACAACACACACACACACACACACCGACAACACACACACACACACACCGACAACACACACACACACACACACACACACACCGACAACACACACACACACCGACAACACACACACACACACACACCGACAACACACACACACACACACCGACAACACACACACACACACGACAACACACACACACACACCGACACACACACACACACACACCGACAACACACACACACACACACCGACAACACACACACACACCGACAACACACACACACACACGACACACACACACACACCGACAACACACACACACACACACCGACAACACACACACACACACACGACAACACACACACACACACACACCGACAACACACACACACACACACCGACAACACACACACACACACCGACAACACACACACACACACACCGACAACACACACACACACACACACCGACACACACACACACACACACCGACAACACACACACACACACGACACACACACACACACACACACACCGACAACACACACACACACACGACAACACACACACACACACACCGACAACACACACACACACACACCGACAACACACACACACACACCGACAACACACACACACACACCGACAACACACACACACACACGACAACACACACACACACACCGACAACACACACACACACACACCGACAACACACACACACACACCGACAACACACACACACACACACACACACACACACACGACAACACACACACACACCGACACACACACACACACACACACCGACAACACACACACACACACACCGACAACACACACACACACCGACAACACACACACACACACACACACACACACACACACACACACACACACACACACACCGACAACACACACACACACACACCGACAACACACACACACACACACGACAACACACACACACACACACACACGACACACACACACACACACACACACACACCGACAACACACACACACACACCGACACACACACACACACACACCGACAACACACACACACACACACACCGACAACACACACACACACACACCGACAACACACACACACACACACCGACAACACACACACACACGACAACACACACACACACACCGACAACACACACACACACACACCGACAACACACACACACACACCGACAACACACACACACACACACACACACACCGACAACACACACACACACACACCGACAACACACACACACACACACGACAACACACACACACACACACCGACAACACACACACACACACACACACACACACACACACACACACCGACACACACACACACACACACCGACAACACACACACACACACACCGACAACACACACACACACACCGACACACACACACACACACACCGACAACACACACACACACACACACCGACAACACACACACACACACCGACAACACACACACACACACACCGACAACACACACACACACACCGACAACACACACACACACACACACACACACACACACACACACACACACACACACACACACACACACCGACAACACACACACACACACCGACAACACACACACACACACAACACACACACACACACACACACACACACCGACAACACACACACACACACACGACAACACACACACACACACACCGACAACACACACACACACACACCGACAACACACACACACACACCGACAACACACACACACACACACCGACAACACACACACACACACCGACAACACACACACACACACCGACAACACACACACACACACACACACACACACACACACACACACACACACACACCGACAACACACACACACACACCGACAACACACACACACACACGACAACACACACACACACACACACACACACACACACACACACACACACCGACAACACACACACACACACGACACACACACACACACACCGACAACACACACACACACACCGACAACACACACACACACACACACACACACACACACACACACACACACACCGACAACACACACACACACACACCGACAACACACACACACACACACCGACAACACACACACACACACCGACAACACACACACACACACACACGACAACACACACACACACACACGACAACACACACACACACACACCGACACACACACACACACACACACCGACAACACACACACACACACGACAACACACACACACACACACACACACACACACCGACAACACACACACACACACCGACAACACACACACACACACACCGACAACACACACCACACACACCGACAACACACACACACACCGACAACACACACACACACACCGACAACACACACACACACACACCGACAACACACACACACACACACACACACGACAACACACACACACACACACCGACAACACACACACACACACCGACAACACACACACACACACACCGACAACACACACACACACACACACACACACACACACCGACAACACACACACACACACACGACAACACACACACACACACACACCGACAACACACACACACACACACCGACAACACACACACACACACACACACACACACACACACACACACACACACACACCGACAACACACACACACACACACCGACACACACACACACACACACCGACAACACACACACACACACCGACAACACACACACACACACCGACAACACACACACACACACGACAACACACACACACACACACACCGACAACACACACACACACACCGACAACACACACACACACACGACAACACACACACACACACACCGACAACACACACACACACACACCGACAACACACACACACACACACACACCGACAACACACACACACACACACGACAACACACACACACACACCGACAACACACACACACACACACCGACAACACACACACACACACACCGACAACACACACACACACACCGACAACACACACACACACACCGACACACACACACACACACACACACACACACACACACCGACAACACACACACACACCGACACACACACACACACACACACACACACACGACAACACACACACACACACCGACAACACACACACACACACACACACACACACACACACACACACACACCGACAACACACACACACACACACGACACACACACACACACACACACGACACACACACACACACACACACCGACAACACACACACACACACACCGACAACACACACACACACACACCGACAACACACACACACACCGACAACACACACACACGACAACACACACACACACACACCGACAACACACACACACACACCGACACACACACACACACGACACACACACACACACACCGACAACACACACACACACACACCGACACACACACACACACACACACACACACACACACCGACAACACACACACACACACCGACAACACACACACACACACACCGACAACACACACACACACACACGACAACACACACACACACACGACAACACACACACACACACACCGACAACACACACACACACGACAACACACACACACACACACCGACAACACACACACACACACACACCGACACACACACACACACACACACCGACAACACACACACACACACCGACAACACACACACACACACACCGACACACACACACACACACACACACCGACAACACACACACACACACCGACAACACACACACACACACACACACACACACACACACCGACAACACACACACACACACCGACAACACACACACACACACACCGACAACACACACACACACACCGACAACACACACACACACACCGACAACACACACACACACACCGA
Organism: Salmo salar; assembly: GCF_965601325.2. NCBI lineage: Eukaryota > Metazoa > Chordata > Actinopteri > Salmoniformes > Salmonidae > Salmo > Salmo salar. The sequence goes on from NW_027675465.1 coordinate 159,199, forward strand.
CAACACACACACACACACACCGACAACACACACACACACACACCGACAACACACACACACACACACCGACAACACACACACACACACACGACAACACACACACACACCGACAACACACACACACACACCGACACACACACACACACACACACCGACAACACACACACACACACACCGACAACACACACACACCACAACACACACACACCGACACACACACACACACACCGACAACACACACACACACACCGACAACACACACACACACACACACACACACACACACACCGACAACACACACACACACACACCGACAACACACACACACACACACCGACAACACACACACACACACCGACAACACACACACACACACACCGACACACACACACACACACACACCGACAACACACACACACACACACCGACAACACACACACACACACCGACAACACACACACACACACCGACAACACACACACACACACCGACAACACACACACACACACACCGACAACACACACACACACACGACAACACACACACACACACACACCGACACACACACACACACACACACACACACACACACACACACACACACACCGACAACACACACACACACACACCGACAACACACACACACACACACCGACAACACACACACACACACACACACACACACACACACACACACACACCGACAACACACACACACACACACCGACACACACACACACACACACCGACAACACACACACACACACACCGACAACACACACACACACACCGACAACACACACACACACACACACACACACACACACACACACACACACCGACAACACACACACACACACACCGACAACACACACACACACACACCGACAACACACACACACACCGACAACACACACACACACACACCGACAACACACACACACACACCGACAACACACACACACACACACACACACACACACACACACACACACACACGACAACACACACACACACACACACCGACAACACACACACACACACCGACAACACACACACACACACCGACAACACACACACACACACACCGACAACACACACACACACACACACACACACACACACACACACCGACAACACACACACACACACACGACAACACACACACACACACACACACACACACCGACACACACACACACACACCGACAACACACACACACACACCGACAACACACACACACACACACCGACAACACACACACACACACACCGACAACACACACACACACACCGACAACACACACACACACACACACACACACACACACCGACAACACACACACACACACCGACAACACACACACACACACACACCGACAACACACACACACACACCGACAACACACACACACACACACACACACCGACAACACACACACACACACACCGACAACACACACACACACCACACACACACACACCGACAACACACACACACACACCGACAACACACACACACACCGACAACACACACACACACACACACCGACAACACACACACACACACACCGACAACACACACACACACACACACGACAACACACACACACACACACCGACAACACACACACACACACACCGACAACACACACACACACACACCGACAACACACACACACACACACCGACAACACACACACACACACCGACAACACACACACACACACCGACAACACACACACACACACCGACAACACACACACACACCGACAACACACACACACACACACGACAACACACACACACACACCGACAACACACACACACACACACCGACAACACACACACACACACCACCACACACACACACACACACACCGACAACACACACACACACACACCGACAACACACACACACACACACCGACAACACACACACACACACACCGACAACACACACACACACACACGACACACACACACACACACCGACAACACACACACACACACACACACACACACACACACCGACAACACACACACACACACACGACAACACACACACACACACCGACAACACACACACACACACACGACAACACACACACACACACACCGACAACACACACACACACACCGACAACACACACACACACACCGACACACACACACACACACCGACAACACACCACACACACACCGACAACACACACACACACACACACCGACAACACACACACACACACACCGACAACACACACACACACGACACACACACACACACACCGACAACACACACACACACACACCGACAACACACACACACACACCGACAACACACACACACACACACCGACACACACACACACACACACACCGACAACACACACACACACACGACACACACACACACACACCGACAACACACACACACACACACGACACACACACACACACACACACCGACAACACACACACACACACACCGACAACACACACACACACACACCGACAACACACACACACACACCGACAACACACACACACACACACACCGACAACACACACACACACACACACACACACACACACACACACACACACACACACACACACACACACACACACACCGACAACACACACACCACACACCGACAACACACACACACACACACACACACACACACACACACACACACCGACAACACACACACACACACACGACAACACACACACACACACACCACACACACACACACACACCGACAACACACACACACACACACACACACACACACACACACACCGACAACACACACACACACACACACACACACACACACACACCGACACACACACACACACACACCGACAACACACACACACACACACACCGACAACACACACACACACACCGACAACACACACACACACACCGACAACACACACACACACACACACCGACAACACACACACACACACCGACAACACACACACACACACACACCGACAACACACACACACACACGACACACACACACACACACACACACACACCGACAACACACACACACACACACCGACAACACACACACACACACACACACACACACACACACACACCGACAACACACACACACACCGACAACACACACACACACCGACAACACACACACACACACACCGACAACACACACACACACACACACCGACAACACACACACACACACGACAACACACACACACACACGACACACACACACACACACACACCGACAACACACACACACACACCGACAACACACACACACACACACCGACAACACACACACACACACCGACAACACACACACACACACACCGACAACACACACACACACACACACCGACAACACACACACACACACCGACAACACACACACACACACCGACAACACACACACACACACCGACAACACACACACACACACACCGACAACACACACACACACACACCGACACACACACACACACACACACACACGACAACACACACACACACACCGACAACACACACACACACACCGACACACACACACACACACACCGACAACACACACACACACACACCGACAACACACACACACACACACACACACACGACAACACACACACACACACACCGACAACACACACACACACACACCGACAACACACACACACACACACACACCGACAACACACACACACACACACCGACAACACACACACACACACACACACACACACACACACACACACACACACACCGACACACACACACACACACACCGACAACACACACACACACACCGACAACACACACACACACACACCGACAACACACACACACACACCGACAACACACACACACACACCGACAACACACACACACACACACACCGACAACACACACACACACACACCGACAACACACACACACACACACCGACAACACACACACACACACACACGACAACACACACACACACACACACACACACACACACACGACAACACACACACACACCGACAACACACACACACACACCGACACACACACACACACACACCGACACACACACACACACACACCGACAACACACACACACACACCGACAACACACACACACACACACCGACAACACACACACACACACCGACACACACACACACACACACCGACAACACACACACACACACACGACAACACACACACACACACACCGACAACACACACACACACACCGACACACACACACACACACACCACACACACACACACACCGACAACACACACACACACACACCGACAACACACACACACACACACGACAACACACACACACACACACACACACACACACACACACACACACACCGACAACACACACACACACACACGACACACACACACACACACACGACAACACACACACACACACCGACAACACACACACACACACACCGACAACACACACACACACACCGACAACACACACACACACACCGACAACACACACACACACACACGACACACACACACACACACACACCGACAACACACACACACACACGACCACACACACACACACACCGACAACACACACACACACACACCGACAACACACACACACACACACCGACAACACACACACACACACCGACAACACACACACACACACGACAACACACACACACACACGACACACACACACACACACACCGACAACACACACACACACACCGACAACACACACACACACGACCACACACACACACACACACACCGACAACACACACACACACACACCGACAACACACACACACACACCGACACACACACACACACACACACACCGACAACACACACACACACACACCGACAACACACACACACACACACCGACAACACACACACACACACACCGACAACACACACACACACAACACACACACGACAACACACACACACACACGACACACACACACACACACACACACACACCGACAACACACACACACACACCGACAACACACACACACACACACGACAACACACACACACACACCGACAACACACACACACACACACCGACAACACACACACACACGACAACACACACACACACACACACCGACAACACACACACACACACGACAACACACACACACACGACACACACACACACACACCGACAACACACACACACACACACCGACAACACACACACACACACACACGACAACACACACACACACCGACAACACACACACACACACACCGACAACACACACACACACACACCGACAACACACACACACACACACCGACAACACACACACACACACACCGACAACACACACACACACACACACACACGACACACACACACACACACACACCGACAACACACACACACACACACCGACACACACACACACACACACACACACACACACACACACACACACCGACAACACACACACACACACACCGACAACACACACACACACACCGACAACACACACACACACACCGACAACACACACACACACACACCGACAACACACACACACACACGACAACACACACACACACACCGACAACACACACACACACACACCGACACACACACACACACACACACACACACACACACACCGACAACACACACACACACACCGACAACACACACACACACACACCGACACACACACACACACACACCGACAACACACACACACACACCGACAACACACACACACACACACCGACAACACACACACACACACACACGACACACACACACACACACACACCGACAACACACACACACACACCGACAACACACACACACACACACCGACAACACACACACACACACACACACCGACAACACACACACACACACACACCACACACACACACACACACACACACACACACACACACACACACACACACACCGACAACACACACACACACACCGACAACACACACACACACACACACGACAACACACACACACACACACACCGACAACACACACACACACACACACACACACCGACAACACACACACACACACACCGACAACACACACACACACACGACAACACACACACACACACACGACAACACACACACACACACCGACAACACACACACACACACACACCGACAACACACACACACACACCGACAACACACACACACACACACACACACACACACACACACCGACAACACACACACACACACACACACACACACACACACACACACCGACAACACACACACACACACCGACAACACACACACACACACCACACACACACACACACCGACAACACACACACACACACACCGACAACACACACACACACACACCGACACACACACACACACACACACCGACAACACACACACACACACACCGACAACACACACACACACGACAACACACACACACACACACCGACAACACACACACACACACACCGACAACACACACACACACACACCGACAACACACACACACACACCACGACAACACACACACACACACACACACACACACACACACCGACAACACACACACACACACACCGACCACACACACACACACACACACACAACACACACACACACACCGACAACACACACACACACACCCGACAACACACACACACACACACCGACAACACACACACACACACACCACACACACACACACACACACACACACACACCGACAACACACACACACACACACACCGACAACACACACACACACACACACCACAACACACACACACACCGACAACACACACACCACACACACCGACAACACACACACACACACACCGACAACACACACACACACAGACAACACACACACACACACCGACAACACACACACACACACACCGACACACACACACACACACACACCGACACACACACACACACACACCGACAACACACACACACACACGACACACACACACACACACACCGACACACACACACACACACCGACAACACACACACACACACCGACAACACACACACACACACACGACAACACACACACACACACACCGACAACAACACACACACACACCGACAACACACACACACACACCGACAACACACACACACACACACACACACACACACACCGACACACACACACACACCGACAACACACACACACACACCGACAACACACACACACACAACCGACAACAACACACACACACACCGACAACACACACACACACACACACCGACAACACACACACACCACACCGACACACACACACACACACACACACGACACACACACACACACACACCGACAACACACACACACACACCGACAACACACACACACACACCGACAACACACACACACACACCGACAACACACACACACACACCGACAACACACACACACACACCCGACAACACACACACACACACACACCGACAACACACACACACACACCGACAACACACACACACACACCGACAACACACACACACACACACCACAACACACACACACGCACACACACACCACACACGACAACACACACACACACACCGACAACACACACACACACACACCGACAACACACACACACACACGACACACACCACACACACACACACACACCGACAACACACACACACACACCGACAACACACACACACAACACACCGACAACACACACACACACACCGACAACACACACACACACACCCGACAACACACACACACACACACCGACAACACACACACACACACCGACACACACACACACACACACACACACACACACACGACACACACACACACACACCGACAACACACACACACACAACAACACACACACACACACACACCGACAACACACACACACACACACGACAACACACACACACAGACAACACACACACACACACCGACAACACACACACACACACACCGACAACACAACACACACACACACCGACAACACACACACACACACACGACACACACACACACCGACAACACACACACACACGACAACACACACACACACACACCGACAACACACACACACCGACAACACACACACACACACCACACACACACACACCGACAACACACACACACACCGACACACACACACACACACACACCGACAACACACACACACACACCACACGACACACACACACACACCGACAACACACACACACACACACCGACAACACACACAC
>NW_027675465.1:180000-215000 GCF_965601325.2 Salmo salar
ACACACCAGACAACACACACACACCGACAACACACACACACACACAACACAGCACACACACACACCGACAACACAACACACACACACACCGACAACACACACACACACACCGACAAACACACACACACACACACCGACAACACACACACACACACACACACCGACAACACACACACACCGACAACACACACACACACCGACAACACACACACACACACCCGACAACACACACACCGACAACACACAAACACACACACACACTGACAACACACACACACACACACCGACAACACACACACACACACACACCGACAACACACACACACACCACCGACAACAACACACACACACACCGACAACACACACACACACACCGACAACACACACACACACACACACACGACACAAACACACACACACACACCGACAAACACACACACACACACCGACAACACACACACACACACACCGACAACACACACACACACACACCGATAACACACACACACACACTGACAACACACACACACACACACCGACAACACACACACACACACACACTGACAACACACACACACACACACGACAACACACACACACACCGACAACACACACACACACAAACCGAAACACACACACACACACACACCGACAACACACACACACACACACACACACACACCGATAAAACACAGACACACACTGACAACACACACACACACACACACCGACAACACACACACACACCGACAACACAAACACACACACACACCGACAACACACACACACAGACAACACACACACACACACACACACACACACACACCGACAGCACACACACACACACACACCGACAACACACACACACACACACAACACACACACACACACACCGACAACACACACACACACCGACAACACACACACACACACACCGACAACACACACACACACACACACACCGACAACACACACACCGACCACACACACACACAAACACCGACAACACACCGACAACACACACACACACACACCGACAACACACACACACACAACACACACACACACACCGACAACACACACACACACACACACACACCAGCAACACACACACACACACACCGACAACACACACACACACACACACCGACAACACACACACACACACCGACAACACACACACACACACACCGACAACACACACACACACACACACACCGACAACACACACACACACCGACAACACACACACACACACCGACAACACACACACACACACACCGACAACACACACACACACACCGATAACACACATACACACACTGACAACACACACACACACACACACCGACAACACACACACACACACACACACTGACAACACACACACACACACAGACAACACACACACACACCGACAACACACACACACACACACCGACAACACAGACACACACACACACCGACAACACACACACACACACACACACACACACCGATAAAACACAGACACACACTGACAACACACACACACACACACACCGACAACACACACACACACAGACAACACAAACACACACACACACCGACAACACACACACACAGACAACACACACACACACACACACACACACACACACCGACAGCACACACACACACACACACCGACAACACACACACACACACACAACACACACACACACACACCGACAACACACACACACACCGACAACACACACACACACACACCGACAACACACACACACACACACACACCGACAACACACACACACACCGACAACACACACACACACACACACACCGACAACACACACACACACACACCGACAACACACACACACACACACACACACACACACACAACACACACACACACACACCGACACACACACACACCGACAACACACACACACACACAGCAACACACACACACACACACCGACAACACACACACACACACACCGACAACACACACACACACACACACCGACACACACACACACACACACACACACTCACACACACACACACACACCGACAACACACACACACCACACCGACAACACACACCCACACCGACAACACACACACACACACACACACACACCGACAACACACACACACAGACAACACACACACACACACAAACCGACAGCACACACACACCGACACACACCGACAACACACACACACCGACAACACACACACACACACCGACAACACACACACACACACACCGACAACACACACACACACGACAACACAACACACACACGACACACACACACACACACACACACACCGACAACACACACACACACACACGACAACACACACACACACACACGACAACACACACACACACACGACAACACACACACACACACCGACAACACACACACACACACACACACACACACACACCGACAACACACACACAAACACACCGACAACACACACAACACACACCGACAACACACACACACACACCACACGACAACACACACACACACGACACACCACACACACACACACACACACCACACACACACACACACACACACCGACAACACACACACACACACGACAACACACACACACACACACCGACAACACACACACACACACACCGACAACACACACACACACACACAGACACACACACACACACCGACAACACACACACACACACCACAACACACACACACACACACCGACAACACACACACACACACCGACAACACACACACACACACACCGACAACACACACACACACCACAACACACACACACACACACCGACAACACACACACACACACACACACACGACACACACACACACACACACACCGACAACACACACACACACACACACACCACACACACACACACGACACACACACACACACACCGACAACACACACACACACCGACAACACACACACACACACCGACAACACACACACACGACACCACAACACACACACACACACCGACAACACACACACACACACACACGACACACACACACACACACCGACAACACACACACACACACCGACAACACACACACACACACCGACACCACACACACACACACACACGACAACACACACACACACACACCGACAACACACACACACACACACCGACAACACACACACACACACACCGACAACACACACACACCGACAACACACACACACACACACAAACACACACCGACAACACACACACACCGACAACACACACAACACACAACACACACACACACACCGACAACAACACACACACACACCGACAACACACACACACACACCGACAACACACACACACACACACCGACAACACACACACACACACACACCACAACCGACAACACACACACACCTGACAACACACACACACACACACGACAACACACACACACACACACAGACAACACACACACACACCGACAACACACACACACACACACTGACAACACACACACACACACACCGACAACACACACACACACACCGACAACACACACACACACACCGACAACACACACACACACACCGACAACACACACACACACACACACACCGACAACACACACACACACCGACACACACACACACACACACCGACAACACACACACACACACACCGACAACACAACACACACACCGACACACACACACACACACACACCGACAACACACACACACACACACACACACGACAACACACACACACACAACACACACACACACACCGACAACACACACACACACACACACACACAGACACACACACACACACACCACAACACACACACACACACACACCGACAACACACACACACACACCGACAACACACACACACACACCGACAACACACACACACACACACACACCGACAACACACACACACACCGACAACACACACACACACACCGACAACACACACACACACACACCGACCACACACACACACACACCGATAACACACATACACACACTGACAACACACACACACACACACACACCGACAACACACACACACACACACACTGACAACACACACACACACACAGACAACACACACACACACACCGACAACACACACACACACACACCGACAACACAGACACACACACACACCGACAACACACACACACACCGACAACACACACACACACACCGACAAAACACACACACACACCGACAACACACACACACACACGACACCGACACACACACACACACACCGACAACACACACACACACACACACCGACAACACACACACACACACAGACAACACACACACACACCGACAACACACACACACACACACCGACAACACAGACACACACACACACCGACAACACACACACACACACACACACACACACCGATAAAACACAGACACACACTGACAACACACACACACACACACACCGACAACACACACACACACCGACAACACAAACACACACACACACCGACCACACACACACACAACACCGACAACACACACGACACACACACACACACACACACCGACAGCACACACACACACACACACCGACAACACACACACACACACACACACACACACACACACACCGACAACACACACACACACCGACAACACACACACACACACACCGACAACACACACACACACACACACACCGACAACACACACACACACCGACCACACACACACACAAACACCGACAACACACCGACAACACACACACACACACACCGTCAACACACACACACACAACACACACACACACACCGACAACACACACACACACACACACACACCAGCAACACACACACACACACACCGACAACACACACACACACTGACAACACACACACACACACCGACAACACAGACACACACACACCGACAACACACACACACACACACACACACACACACACCGACAACACACACACACACACTGACAACACACACACACCGACAACACACACACACACCGACAACACACACACACACACACCGACAACACACACACACACACACACCGACAACACACACACACACACACCGACAACACACACACACACACACAACACACACACACACACCGACAACACACACACACACATCGACAACACACACACACACACACACCGACAACACACACACACACCGACAACACACACACACACACACACACACACACACACACACACCGACAACAAACACACACACCGACAACACACACACACACACACCAGCAACACACACACACACACACCGACAACACACACACACACACACCGACAACACACACACACACACACCGACAACACACACACACACACACACCGACAACACACACACACACACACACCGACAACACACACACACACACACACTGACAACACACACACACACACACACACACCGACAACACACACACACACCGACAACACACAGACACACACACACCGACAACACACACACACACACAGACAACACACACACACACACACACACACACCGACAACACACACACACACACACCGACAACACACACACACACAACACACACACACACACACACACACACACCGACAACACACACACACACACACCGACAACACACACACACACACACCGACAACACACACACACACACACACCAGCAACACACACACACACACACCGACAACACACACACACACTGACAACACACACACACACACCGACAACACAGACACACACACACACCGACAACACACACACACACACACACACACCGACAACACACACACACACACTGACAACACACACACACCGACAACACACACACACACCGACAACACACACACACACACACCGACAACACACACACACACACACACCGACAACACACACACACACACACCGACAACACACACACACACACAACACACACACACACACCGACAACACACACACACACATCGACAACACACACACACACACACCGACAACACACACACACACCGACAACACACACACACACACCGACAACACACACACACACACACACACACACACACACACACACACACACACCGACAACAAACACACACACCGACAACACACACACACACACACCAGCAACACACACACACACACACCGACAACACACACACACACACACCGACAACACACACACACACACACCGACAACACACACACACACACACACCGACAACACACACACACACACACACCGACAACACACACACACACACACACTGACAACACACACACACACACACACCGACAACACACACACACACCGACAACACACATACACACACACACCGACAACACACACACACAGACAACACACACACACACACACACACACACACACCGACAACACACACACACACACACCGACAACACACACACACACAACACACACACACACACACACACACACCGACAACACACACACACACACACCGACAACACACACACACACACACCGACAACACACACACACACACACACACACACCGACAACACACACACACACACACACACACCAGCAACACACACACACACACACCGACAACACACACACACACACACACCGACAACACACACACACACACCGACAACACACACACACACACCGACAACACACACACACACACACACACCGACAACACACACACACACCGACAACACACACACACACACCGACAACACACACACACACACACCGACAACACACACACACACACCGATAACACACATACACACACTGACAACACACACACACACACACACCGACAACACACACACACACACACACTGACAACACACACACACACACAGACAACACACACACACACCGACAACACACACACACACACACCGACAACACAGACACACACACACACCGACAACACACACACACACACACACACACACACCGATAAAACACAGACACACACTGACAACACACACACACACACACACCGACAACACACACACACACCGACAACACACACACACACCGACAACACACACACACACACCGACAACACACACACCGACAACACATAAACACACACACACTGACAACACACACACACACACACTGACAACACACACACACACACACCGACAACACACACACACACACCGACAACACACACACACACACCGACAACACACACACACACACACCGACAACACACACACACACACACACACCGACAACACACACACACACCGACAACACACACACACACACCGACAACACAAACACACACACACCGACAACACACACACACACACACCGATAACACACATACACACACTGACAACACACACACACACACACACCGACAACACACACACACACACACACTGACAACACACACACACACACAGACAACACACACACACACCGACAACACACACACACACAAACCGACAACACAGACACACACACACACCGACAACACACACACACACACACACACACACACCGATAAAACACAGACACACACTGACAACACACACACACACACACACCGACAACACACACACACACCGACAACACAAACACACACACACACCGACAACACACACACACAGACAACACACACACACACACATACACACACACACACCGACAGCACACACACACACACACACCGACAACACACACACACACACACAACACACACACACACACACCGACAACACACACACACACCGACAACACACACACACACACACCGACAACACACACACACACACACACACCGACAACACACACACACACCGACCACACACACACACAAACACCGACAACACACCGACAACACACACACACACACACCGACAACACACACACACACAACACACACACACACACCGACAACACACACACACACACACACACACCAGCAACACACACACACACACACCGACAACACACACACACACACACACCGACAACACACACACACACACCGACAACACACACACACACACACCGACAACACACACACACACACACACACCGACAACACACACACACACCGACAACACACACACACACACCGACAACACACACACACACACACCGACAACACACACACACACACCGATAACACACATACACACACTGACAACACACACACACACACACACCGACAACACACACACACACACACACTGACAACACACACACACACACAGACAACACACACACACACCGACAACACACACACACACACACCGACAACACAGACACACACACACACCGACAACACACACACACACACACACACACACACCGATAAAACACAGACACACACTGACAACACACACACACACACACACCGACAACACACACACACACAGACAACACAAACACACACACACACCGACAACACACACACACAGACAACACACACACACACACACACACACACACACACCGACAGCACACACACACACACACACCGACAACACACACACACACACACAACACACACACACACACACCGACAACACACACACACACCGACAACACACACACACACACACCGACAACACACACACACACACACACACCGACAACACACACACACACCGACCACACACACACACAAACACCGACAACACACCGACAACACACACACACACACACCGACAACACACACACACACAACACACACACACACACCGACAACACACACACACACACACACACACCAGCAACACACACACACACACACCGACAACACACACACACACACACCGACAACACAGACACACACACACACCGACAACACACACACACACACCAATAACACACAGACACACACTGACAACACACACACACACATCGACAACACACACCCACACCGACAACACACACACACACACACACACACACCGACAACACACACACACAGACAACACACACACACACACAAACCGACAGCACACACACACACACACACACAACACACACACACACACCGACAACACACACACACACACACCGACAACACACACACACCGACAACACACACACACCGACAACACACACACACACACACACACCGACAACACACACACACACACACCGACAACACACACACACACACACACCGACAACACACACACAAACACACACACACACACACACACACACACACACCGACAACACACACACAAACACACCGACAACACACACAAACACACACCGACAACACACACACACACACCGACAACACACACACACACACACACACACACCAGCAACACACACACACACACACCGACAACACACACACACACACACCGACAACACACACACACCGACAACACAAACACACACACACACCGACAACACACACACACACACACCTACAACACACACACACACACTGACAACACACACACACACACCGACAACACACACACACACACCGACAACACACACACACACACACCGACAACACACACACACACACACACCGACAACACACACACAAACACAACGACAACACACACACACACACAACACACACACACACACCGACAACACACACACACACACACACACACCGACAACACACACACACAAACACAGCGACAACACACACACACACACACACACCGACAACACACACACACCGACAACACACACACACACACCGACAACACACACACACACCGACAACACACACACACACACCGACAACACACACACACACACCAGCAACACACACACACACACCGACAACACACACACACACACACCGACAACACACACACACACCGACAACACACACACACACACCGACAACACACACACACACACACACACCGACAACACACACACACACACTGACAACACACACACACACACACCGACAACACACACACACACACACCGACAACACACACACACACACACACCGACAACACACACACACCGACAACACACACACACACACACAAACACACACCGACAACACACACACACCGACAACACACACAAACACAACACACACACACACACCGACAACACACACACACACACACCGACAACACACACACACACACCGACAACACACACACACACACACCGACAACACACACACACACACACACACACCGACAACACACACACACCGACAACACACACACACACCGACAACACACACACACACACCGACAACACACACACCGACAACACATAAACACACACACACTGACAACACACACACACACACACTGACAACACACACACACACACACCGACAACACACACACACACACCGACAACACACACACACACACCGACAACACACACACACACACCGACAACACACACACACACACACACACCGACAACACACACACACACCGACAACACACACACACACACCGACAACACACACACACACACACCGACAACACACACACACACACCGACAACACACACACCGACAACACATAAACACACACACACTGACAACACACACACACACACACACTGACAACACACACACACACACAGACAACACACACACACACCGACAACACACACACACACAAACCGACAACACAGACACACACACACACCGACAACACACACACACACACACACACACACACCGATAAAACACAGACACACACTGACAACACACACACACACACACACCGACAACACACACACACACCGACAACACAAACACACACACACACCGACAACACACACACACACCGACAACACACACACACACACACCGACAACACACACACACACACACACACCGACAACACACACACACACAACACACACACACACACCGACAACACACACACACACACACACACACCAGCAACACACACACACACACACCGACAACACACACACACACACACACCGACAACACACACACACACACCGACAACACACACACACACACCGACAACACACACACACACACACACACCGACAACACACACACACACCGACAACACACACACACACACCGACAACACACACACACACACACCGACAACACACACACACACACCGATAACACACATACACACACTGACAACACACACACACACACACACCGACAACACACACACACACACACACTGACAACACACACACACACACAGACAACACACACACACACCGACAACACACACACACACACACCGACAACACAGACACACACACACACCGACAACACACACACACACACACACACACACACCGATAAAACACAGACACACACTGACAACACACACACACACACACACCGACAACACACACACACACCGACAACACAAACACACACACACACCGACAACACACACACACAGACAACACACACACACACACACACACACACACACACCGACAGCACACACACACACACACACCGACAACACACACACACACACACAACACACACACACACACACCGACAACACACACACACACCGACAACACACACACACACACACCGACAACACACACACACACACACACACCGACAACACACACACACACCGACCACACACACACACAAACACCGACAACACACCGACAACACACACACACACACACCGTCAACACACACACACACAACACACACACACACACCGACAACACACACACACACACACACACACCAGCAACACACACACACACACACCGACAACACACACACACACTGACAACACACACACACACACCGACAACACAGACACACACACACCGACAACACACACACACACACACACACACACACCGACAACACACACACACACACTGACAACACACACACACCGACAACACACACACACACCGACAACACACACACACACACACCGACAACACACACACACACACACACCGACAACACACACACACACACACCGACAACACACACACACACACACAACACACACACACACACCGACAACACACACACACACATCGACAACACACACACACACACACACCGACAACACACACACACACCGACAACACACACACACACACACACACACACACACACACACACCGACAACAAACACACACACCGACAACACACACACACACACACCAGCAACACACACACACACACACCGACAACACACACACACACACACCGACAACACACACACACACACACCGACAACACACACACACACACACACCGACAACACACACACACACACACACCGACAACACACACACACACACACACTGACAACACACACACACACACACACACACCGACAACACACACACACACCGACAACACACAGACACACACACACCGACAACACACACACACACACAGACAACACACACACACACACACACACACACCGACAACACACACACACACACACCGACAACACACACACACACAACACACACACACACACACACACACACACCGACAACACACACACACACACACCGACAACACACACACACACACACCGACAACACACACACACACACACACCAGCAACACACACACACACACACCGACAACACACACACACACTGACAACACACACACACACACCGACAACACAGACACACACACACACCGACAACACACACACACACACACACACACCGACAACACACACACACACACTGACAACACACACACACCGACAACACACACACACACCGACAACACACACACACACACACCGACAACACACACACACACCGACAACACACACACACACACACCGACAACACACACACACACACAACACACACACACACACCGACAACACACACACACACATCGACAACACACACACACACACACCGACAACACACACACACACCGACAACACACACACACACACCGACAACACACACACACACACACACACACACACACACACACACACACACACACACCGACAACAAACACACACACCGACAACACACACACACACACACCAGCAACACACACACACACACACCGACAACACACACACACACACACCGACAACACACACACACACACACCGACAACACACACACACACACACACCGACAACACACACACACACACACACCGACAACACACACACACACACACACTGACAACACACACACACACACACACCGACAACACACACACACACCGACAACACACAGACACACACACACCGACAACACACACACACAGACAACACACACACACACACACACACACACACACCGACAACACACACACACACACACCGACAACACACACACACACAACACACACACACACACACACACACACCGACAACACACACACACACACACCGACAACACACACACACACACACCGACAACACACACACACACACACACACACACCGACAACACACACACACCAACAACACACAAACACACCGACAACACACACACACACACACACCGACAACACACACACACACACCGACAACACATAAACACACACACACCGACAACACACACACACACACACTGACAACACACACACACACACACAAACCGACAACACACACACACACCGACAACACACACACACACACAACGACAACACACACACACACACCGACAACACACACACACACACACACACACACACACACACACTGACAACACACACACACACACACCGACAACACACACACACACCGACAACACACACACACACACCAACAACACACACACACACACACACACACACACACACACCGACAACACACACATACACACACTGACAACACACACACACACACACACACACACACCGACAACACACACACACACACACACTGACAACACACACACACAGACAACACACACACCGACAACACACACACACACACCGACAACACACACACACACACCGACAACACACACACACACACACACACACACACACACACACACACACCGACAACACACACACACACACACCGACAACACACACACACACCGACAACACACACACACACACCAACAACACACACACACACACACACACACACACACACACCGACAACACACACATACACACACTGACAACACACACACACACACACCGACAACACACACACACACACACACACTGACAACACACACACACAGACAACACACACACCGACAACACACACACACACACACCGACAACACAGACACACACACTCACCGACAACACACACACACACACACACCAATAACACACAGACACACACTGACAACACACACACACACACACACACCGACAACACACACACACACACACCGACAACACACACACACACACACACCGACAACACACACACACAGACAACACACACACACACACAAACCGACAGCACACACACACACACACACCGACAACACACACACACACACACCGACAACACACACACACACACACACCGACAACACACACACACACACACACCGACAACACACACACACACACACACTGACAACACACACACACACACACACACACCGACAACACACACACACACCGACAACACACAGACACACACACACCGACAACACACACACACACACAGACAACACACACACACACACACACACACACCGACAACACACACACACACACACCGACAACACACACACACACAACACACACACACACACACACACACACACCGACAACACACACACACACACACCGACAACACACACACACACACACCGACAACACACACACACACACACACCAGCAACACACACACACACACACCGACAACACACACACACACTGACAACACACACACACACACCGACAACACAGACACACACACACACCGACAACACACACACACACACACACACACCGACAACACACACACACACACTGACAACACACACACACCGACAACACACACACACACCGACAACACACACACACACACACCGACACACACACACACACACACACCGACAACACACACACACACACACCGACAACACACACACACACACAACACACACACACACACCGACAACACACACACACACATCGACAACACACACACACACACACCGACAACACACACACACACCGACAACACACACACACACACCGACAACACACACACACACACACACACACACACACACACACACACACACCGACAACAAACACACACACCGACAACACACACACACACACACCAGCAACACACACACACACACACCGACAACACACACACACACACACCGACAACACACACACACACACACCGACAACACACACACACACACACACCGACAACACACACACACACACACACCGACAACACACACACACACACACACTGACAACACACACACACACACACACCGACAACACACACACACACCGACAACACACAGACACACACACACCGACAACACACACACACAGACAACACACACACACACACACACACACACACACCGACAACACACACACACACACACCGACAACACACACACACACAACACACACACACACACACACACACACCGACAACACACACACACACACACCGACAACACACACACACACACACCGACAACACACACACACACACACACACACACCGACAACACACACACACCAACAACACACACACACACCGACAACACACACACACACACACACCGACAACACACACACACACACCGACAACACATAAACACACACACACCGACAACACACACACACACACACTGACAACACACACACACACACACAAACCGACAACACACACACACACCGACAACACACACACACACACAACGACAACACACACACACACACACCGACAACACACACACACACACACACACACACACACACACACTGACAACACACACACACACACACCGACAACACACACACACACCGACAACACACACACACACACCAACAACACACACACACACACACACACACACACACACACCGACAACACACACATACACACACTGACAACACACACACACACACACACACACACCGACAACACACACACACACACACACTGACAACACACACACACAGACAACACACACACCGACAACACACACACACACACCGACAACACACACACACACACCGACAACACACACACACACACACACACACACACACACACACACACACCGACAACACACACACACACACACCGACAACACACACACACACCGACAACACACACACACACACCAACAACACACACACACACACACACACACACACACCGACAACACACACATACACACACTGACAACACACACACACACACACCGACAACACACACACACACACACACACTGACAACACACACACACAGACAACACACACACCGACAACACACACACACACACACCGACAACACAGACACACACACTCACCGACAACACACACACACACACACACCAATAACACACAGACACACACTGACAACACACACACACACACACACACCGACAACACACACACACACACACCGACAACACACACACACACACACACCGACAACACACACACACAGACAACACACACACACACACAAACCGACAGCACACACACACACACACACACCGACAACACACACACACCGACAACACACACACACCGACAACACACACACACACACACGCCGACAACACACACACACCGACAACACATAAACACACACACACCGACAACACACACACACACACACTGACAACACACACACACACACACCGACAACACACACACACACACACCGACAACACACACACACACACCGACAACACACACACACACACCGACAACACACACACACACAAACACACACACACACACCGACAACACACACACACACACAACAACAACACACACACCGACAACACACACACACACCGACAACACACACACACACACACACACACACTGACAACACACACATACACACACTGACAACACACACACACACACACACACCGACAACACACACACACACACACACTGACAACACACACACACAGACAACACACACACCGACAACACACACACACACCGACAACACAGACACACACACACACCGACAACACACACACACACACCAATAACACACAGACACACACTGACAACACACACACACACATCGACAACACACACCCACACCGACAACACACACACACACACACACCGACAACACACACACACAGACAACACACACACACACACAAACCGACAGCACACACACACACACACACCGACAACACACACACACACAACACACACACACACACCGACAACACACACACACTGACAACACACACACACCGACAACACACACACACCGACAACACACACACACACACACACCGACAACACACACACACACACACCGACAACACACACACACACACACACCGACAACACACACACAAACACACACACACACACACACACACCGACAACACACACACAAACACACCGACAACACACACAAACACACACCGACAACACACACACACACACCGACAACACACACACACACACACACACACACCAGCAACACACACACACACACACCGACAACACACACACACACACCGACAACACACACACACCGACAACACAGACACACACACACACCGACAACACACACACACACACACCGACAACACACACACACACACTGACAACACACACACACACCGACAACACACACACACACACCGACAACACACACACAAACACACCGACAACACACACACACACACCGACAACACACACACAAACACAACGACAACACACACACACACACAACACACACACACACACCAACAACACACACACACACACACACACCGACAACACACACACACAAACACACCGACAACACACACACACACACACACACACACACCGACCACACACACACCGACAACACACACACACACACCGACAACACACACACACACACACACCGACAACACACACACACACCGACAACACACACACACACACCAGCAACACACACACACACACCGACAACACACACACACACACACCGACAACACACACACACACACCGACAACACACACACACCGACAACACACACACACACACCGACAACACACACACACACACTGACAACACACACACACACACTGACAACACACACACACACACACCGACAACACACACACACACACACACCGACAACACACACACACCGACAACACACACACACACACACACCGACAACACACACACACAGACAACACACACACACACACACACACACACACCGACAGCACACACACACACACACACCGACAACACACACACACACACACAACACACACACACACCGACAACACACACACACACCGACAACACACACACACACACACCGACAACACACACACACACACACACACCGACAACACACACACACACCGACCACACACACACACAAACACCGACAACACACCGACAACACACACACACACACACCGACAACACACACACACACAACACACACACACACACCGACAACACACACACACACACACACACACCAGCAACACACACACACACACACCGACAACACAGACACACACACACACCGACAACACACACACACACACACACACACCGACAACACACACACACACACTGACAACACACACACACCGACAACACACACACACACACACCGACAACACACACACACACACACCGACAACACACACACAAACACACACCGACAACACACACACACACACCGACAACACACACACACACACACAACACACACACACACACCGACAACACACACACACACACACACCGACAACACACACACACACACCGACAACACACACACAGACCGACAACACACACACACACACACACCGACAACACACACACACACACACCGACAACACACACACACACCGACAACACACACACACACACCGACAACACACACACACACTCACACACACACACACACACACCGACAACAAACACACACACCGACAACACACACACACACACACCAGCAACACACACACACACACACCGACAACACACACACACACACACCGACAACACACACACACACCGACAACACACACACACACACACACCGACAACACACACACACACACACACCGACAACACACACACACACACACACTGACAACACACACACACACACACACACACCGACAACACACACACACACCGACAACACACAGACACACACACACCGACAACACACACACACAGACAACACACACACACACACACACACACACCGACAACACACACACACACACACCGACAACACACACACACACAACACACACACACAGACACACACACACACACACACACACACACCGACAACACACACACACACACACACCGACAACACACACACACACACACCGACAACACACACACACACACACACACACACCGACAACACACACACACCAACAACACACACACACACCGACAACACACACACACACACACACCGACAACACACACACACACACCGACAACACATAAACACACACACACCGACAACACACACACACACACACTGACAACACACACACACACACACCGACAACACACACACACACAAACAACACACACACACACACCGACAACACACACACACACACCGACAACACACACACACACACACACACACACACACACACCGACAACACACACACACACACACCGACAACACACACACACACACCAACAACACACACACACACACACACACACACATACACCGACAACACACACATACACACACTGACAACACACACACACACACACACACCGACAACACACACACACACACACACACACTGACAACACACACACACAGACAACACACACACCGACAACACACACACACACACATACCGACAACACAGACACACACACTCACCGACAACACACACACACACACACACACACCAATAACACACAGACACACACTGACAACACACACACACACACACACACCGACAACACACACACACACACACCGACAACACACACACACACACGCACTGACAACACACACACACAGACAACACACACACACACACAAACCGACAGCACACACACACACACACACCGACAACACACACACACCGACAACACACACACACACCGACAACACACACACACACACACACCGACAACACACACACACACACCGACAACACATAAACACACACACACCGACAACACACACACACACACACACACACACCGACAACACACACACACCAACAACACACACACACACCGACAACACACACACACACACACACCGACAACACACACACCGACAACACATAAACACACACACACCGACAACACACACACACACACACTGACAACACACACACACACAAACCGACAACACACACACACACCGACAACACACACACACACACCGACAACACACACACACACACCGACAACACACACACACACACACACACACACACACACCGACAACACACACACACACACACCGACAACACACACACACACCGACAACACACACACACACACCAACAACACACACACACACACACACACACACACACACACCGACAACACACACATACACACACTGACAACACACACACACACACACACACCGACAACACACACACACACACACACACTGACAACACACACACACAGACAACACACACACCGACAACACACACACACACACACCGACAACACAGACACACACACTCACTGACAACACACACACACACACACACCAATAACACACAGACACACACTGACAACACACACACACACACACACACCGACAACACACACACACACACACCGACAACACACACACACACACACACACCGACAACACACACACACAGACAACACACACACACACACAAACCGACAGCACACACACACACACACACACCGACAACACACACACACCGACAACACACACACACACCGACAACACACACACACACACACACCGACAACACACACACACCGACAACACATAAACACACACACACCGACAACACACACACACACACACACTGACAACACACACACACACACACCGACAACACACACACACACACACCGACAACACACACACACACACCGACAACACACACACACACACCGACAACACACACACACACACACACACACACACACCGACAACACACACACACACACAACAACAACACACACACCGACAACACACACACACACCGACAACACACACACACACACACACACACACTGACAACACACACATACACACACTGACAACACACACACACACACACACACACCGACAACACACACACACACACACACTGACAACACACACACACAGACAACACACACACCGACAACACACACACACACCGACAACACAGACACACACACACACCGACAACACACACACACACAACAATAACACACAGACACACACTGACAACACACACACACACATCGACAACACACACCCACACCGACAACACACACACCGACAACACATAAACACACACACACCGACAACACACACACACACACACTGACAACACACACACACACAAACCGACAACACACACACACACCGACAACACACACACACACACACCGACAACACACACACACACCGACAACACACACACACACCGACAACACACACACACACACACCGACAACACACACACACACCGACAACACACACACACACACACACCGACAACACACACACACACACACACCGACAACACACACACACACACACACTGACAACACACACACACACACACACACACCGACAACACACACACACACCGACAACACACAGACACACACACACCGACAACACACACACACAGACAACACACACACACACACACACACCGACAACACACACACACACACACCGACAACACACACACACACAACACACACACACACACACACACACACACACACACACACACACCGACAACACACACACACACACACCGACAACACACACACACACACACCGACAACACACACACACACACACACACACCGACAACACACACACACCAACAACACACACACACACCGACAAAACACACACACACACACCGACAACACACACACACACACCGACAACACATAAACACACACACACCGACAACACACACACACACACACTGACAACACACACACACACACACCGACAACACACACACACACAAACAACACACACACACACACCGACAACACACACACACACACCGACAACACACACACACACACACCGACAACACACACACACACACACACCAATAACACACAGACACACACTGACAACACACACACACACACACACACCGACAACACACACACACACACACCGACAACACACACACACACACACACCGACAACACACACACACAGACAACACACACACACACACAAACCGACAGCACACACACACACACACACACCGACAACACACACACACCGACAACACACACACACCGACAACACACACACACACACACGCCGACAACACACACACACCGACAACACATAAACACACACACACCGACAACACACACACACACACACTGACAACACACACACACACACACCGACAACACACACACACACACACCGACAACACACACACACACACCGACAACACACACACACACACCGACAACACACACACACACAAACACACACACACACACCGACAACACACACACACACACAACAACAACACACACACCGACAACACACACACACACCGACAACACACACACACACACACACACACACTGACAACACACACATACACACACTGACAACACACACACACACACACACACCGACAACACACACACACACACACACTGACAACACACACACACAGACAACACACACACCGACAACACACACACACACCGACAACACAGACACACACACACACCGACAACACACACACACACACCAATAACACACAGACACACACTGACAACACACACACACACATCGACAACACACACCCACACCGACAACACACACACACACACACACCGACAACACACACACACAGACAACACACACACACACACAAACCGACAGCACACACACACACACACACCGACAACACACACACACACAACACACACACACACACCGACAACACACACACACTGACAACACACACACACCGACAACACACACACACCGACAACACACACACACACACACACCGACAACACACACACACACACACCGACAACACACACACACACACACACCGACAACACACACACAAACACACACACACACACACACACACCGACAACACACACACAAACACACCGACAACACACACAAACACACACCGACAACACACACACACACACCGACAACACACACACACACACACACACACACCAGCAACACACACACACACACACCGACAACACACACACACACACCGACAACACACACACACCGACAACACAGACACACACACACACCGACAACACACACACACACACACCGACAACACACACACACACACTGACAACACACACACACACCGACAACACACACACACACACCGACAACACACACACAAACACACCGACAACACACACACACACACCGACAACACACACACAAACACAACGACAACACACACACACACACAACACACACACACACACCAACAACACACACACACACACACACACCGACAACACACACACACAAACACACCGACAACACACACACACACACACACACACACACCGACCACACACACACCGACAACACACACACACACACCGACAACACACACACACACACACACCGACAACACACACACACACCGACAACACACACACACACACCAGCAACACACACACACACACCGACAACACACACACACACACACCGACAACACACACACACACACCGACAACACACACACACCGACAACACACACACACACACCGACAACACACACACACACACTGACAACACACACACACACACTGACAACACACACACACACACACCGACAACACACACACACACACACACCGACAACACACACACACCGACAACACACACACACACACACACCGACAACACACACACACAGACAACACACACACACACACACACACACACACCGACAGCACACACACACACACACACCGACAACACACACACACACACACAACACACACACACACCGACAACACACACACACACCGACAACACACACACACACACACCGACAACACACACACACACACACACACCGACAACACACACACACACCGACCACACACACACACAAACACCGACAACACACCGACAACACACACACACACACACCGACAACACACACACACACAACACACACACACACACCGACAACACACACACACACACACACACACCAGCAACACACACACACACACACCGACAACACAGACACACACACACACCGACAACACACACACACACACACACACACCGACAACACACACACACACACTGACAACACACACACACCGACAACACACACACACACACACCGACAACACACACACACACACACCGACAACACACACACAAACACACACCGACAACACACACACACACACCGACAACACACACACACACACACAACACACACACACACACCGACAACACACACACACACACACACCGACAACACACACACACACACCGACAACACACACACAGACCGACAACACACACACACACACACACCGACAACACACACACACACACACCGACAACACACACACACACCGACAACACACACACACACACCGACAACACACACACACACTCACACACACACACACACACACCGACAACAAACACACACACCGACAACACACACACACACACACCAGCAACACACACACACACACACCGACAACACACACACACACACACCGACAACACACACACACACCGACAACACACACACACACACACACCGACAACACACACACACACACACACCGACAACACACACACACACACACACTGACAACACACACACACACACACACACACCGACAACACACACACACACCGACAACACACAGACACACACACACCGACAACACACACACACAGACAACACACACACACACACACACACACACCGACAACACACACACACACACACCGACAACACACACACACACAACACACACACACAGACACACACACACACACACACACACACACCGACAACACACACACACACACACACCGACAACACACACACACACACACCGACAACACACACACACACACACACACACACCGACAACACACACACACCAACAACACACACACACACCGACAACACACACACACACACACACCGACAACACACACACACACACCGACAACACATAAACACACACACACCGACAACACACACACACACACACTGACAACACACACACACACACACCGACAACACACACACACACAAACAACACACACACACACACCGACAACACACACACACACACCGACAACACACACACACACACACACACACACACACACACCGACAACACACACACACACACACCGACAACACACACACACA
The DNA here is from genome assembly GCF_965601325.2 of Salmo salar. Taxonomy (NCBI): domain Eukaryota; kingdom Metazoa; phylum Chordata; class Actinopteri; order Salmoniformes; family Salmonidae; genus Salmo; species Salmo salar. Next base: position 205,864 of record NW_027675465.1, read on the forward strand.
CACCAACAACACACACACACACACACACACACACATACACCGACAACACACACATACACACACTGACAACACACACACACACACACACACCGACAACACACACACACACACACACACACTGACAACACACACACACAGACAACACACACACCGACAACACACACACACACACATACCGACAACACAGACACACACACTCACCGACAACACACACACACACACACACACACCAATAACACACAGACACACACTGACAACACACACACACACACACACACCGACAACACACACACACACACACCGACAACACACACACACACACGCACTGACAACACACACACACAGACAACACACACACACACACAAACCGACAGCACACACACACACACACACCGACAACACACACACACCGACAACACACACACACACCGACAACACACACACACACACACACCGACAACACACACACACACACCGACAACACATAAACACACACACACCGACAACACACACACACACACACACACACACCGACAACACACACACACCAACAACACACACACACACCGACAACACACACACACACACACACCGACAACACACACACCGACAACACATAAACACACACACACCGACAACACACACACACACACACTGACAACACACACACACACAAACCGACAACACACACACACACCGACAACACACACACACACACCGACAACACACACACACACACCGACAACACACACACACACACACACACACACACACACCGACAACACACACACACACACACCGACAACACACACACACACCGACAACACACACACACACACCAACAACACACACACACACACACACACACACACACACACCGACAACACACACATACACACACTGACAACACACACACACACACACACACCGACAACACACACACACACACACACACTGACAACACACACACACAGACAACACACACACCGACAACACACACACACACACACCGACAACACAGACACACACACTCACTGACAACACACACACACACACACACCAATAACACACAGACACACACTGACAACACACACACACACACACACACCGACAACACACACACACACACACCGACAACACACACACACACACACACACCGACAACACACACACACAGACAACACACACACACACACAAACCGACAGCACACACACACACACACACACCGACAACACACACACACCGACAACACACACACACACCGACAACACACACACACACACACACCGACAACACACACACACCGACAACACATAAACACACACACACCGACAACACACACACACACACACACTGACAACACACACACACACACACCGACAACACACACACACACACACCGACAACACACACACACACACCGACAACACACACACACACACCGACAACACACACACACACACACACACACACACACCGACAACACACACACACACACAACAACAACACACACACCGACAACACACACACACACCGACAACACACACACACACACACACACACACTGACAACACACACATACACACACTGACAACACACACACACACACACACACACCGACAACACACACACACACACACACTGACAACACACACACACAGACAACACACACACCGACAACACACACACACACCGACAACACAGACACACACACACACCGACAACACACACACACACAACAATAACACACAGACACACACTGACAACACACACACACACATCGACAACACACACCCACACCGACAACACACACACCGACAACACATAAACACACACACACCGACAACACACACACACACACACTGACAACACACACACACACAAACCGACAACACACACACACACCGACAACACACACACACACACACCGACAACACACACACACACCGACAACACACACACACACCGACAACACACACACACACACACCGACAACACACACACACACCGACAACACACACACACACACACACCGACAACACACACACACACACACACCGACAACACACACACACACACACACTGACAACACACACACACACACACACACACCGACAACACACACACACACCGACAACACACAGACACACACACACCGACAACACACACACACAGACAACACACACACACACACACACACCGACAACACACACACACACACACCGACAACACACACACACACAACACACACACACACACACACACACACACACACACACACCGACAACACACACACACACACACCGACAACACACACACACACACACCGACAACACACACACACACACACACACACCGACAACACACACACACCAACAACACACACACACACCGACAAAACACACACACACACACCGACAACACACACACACACACCGACAACACATAAACACACACACACCGACAACACACACACACACACACTGACAACACACACACACACACACCGACAACACACACACACACAAACAACACACACACACACACCGACAACACACACACACACACCGACAACACACACACACACACACACACACACACACACACCGACAACACACACACACACACACCGACAACACACACACACACACCAACAACACACACACACACACACACACACACACATACACCGACAACACACACATACACACACTGACAACACACACACACACACACACACCGACAACACACACACACACACACACACACTGACAACACACACACACAGACAACACACACACCGACAACACACACACACACACACATACCGACAACACAGACACACACACTCACCGACAACACACACACACACACACACACACCAATAACACACAGACACACACTGACAACACACACACACACACACACACACCGACAACACACACACACACACACCGACAACACACACACACACACACACTGACAACACACACACACAGACAACACACACACACACACAAACCGACAGCACACACACACACACACACCGACAACACACACACACCGACAACACACACACACACCGACAACACACACACACACACACACCGAGAACACACACACACACACCGACAACACATAAACACACACACACCGACAACACACACACACACACACACACACACCGACAACACACACACACCAACAACACACACACACACCGACAACACACACACACACACACACCGACAACACACACACCGACAACACATAAACACACACACACCGACAACACACACACACACACACTGACAACACACACACACACAAACCGACAACACACACACACACACCGACAACACACACACACACACCGACAACACACACACACACACCGACAACACACACACACACACACACACACACACACACACACCGACAACACACACACACACACACCGACAACACACACACACACCAACAACACACACACACACACACACACACACACACACACCGACAACACACACATACACACACTGACAACACACACACACACACACACACCGACAACACACACACACACACACACACTGACAACACACACACACAGACAACACACACACCGACAACACACACACACACACACCGACAACACAGACACACACACTCACTGACAACACACACACACACACACACCAATAACACACAGACACACACTGACAACACACACACACACACACACACCGACAACACACACACACACACACCGACAACACACACACACACACACACCGACAACACACACACACAGACAACACACACACACACACAAACCGACAGCACACACACACACACACCGACAACACACACACACCGACAACACACACACACACCGACAACACACACACACACACACACCGACAACACACACACACCGACAACACATAAACACACACACACCGACAACACACACACACACACACTGACAACACACACACACACACACCGACAACACACACACACACACACCGACAACACACACACACACACCGACAACACACACACACACACCGACAACACACACACACACACACACACACACACACCGACAACACACACACACACACAACAACAACACACACACCGACAACACACACACACACCGACAACACACACACACACACACACACACACCGACAACACACACACACACAAACACACACACACACACCGACAACACACACACACACACAACAACAACACACACACCGACAACACACACACACACCGACAACACACACACACACACACACACACACTGACAACACACACATACACACACTGACAACACACACACACACACACACACCGACAACACACACACACACACACACTGACAACACACACACACAGACAACACACACACCGACAACACACACACACACCGACAACACAGACACACACACACACCGACAACACACACACACACACCAATAACACACAGACACACACTGACAACACACACACACACATCGACAACACACACCCACACCGACAACACACACACACACACACACCGACAACACACACACACAGACAACACACACACACACACAAACCGACAGCACACACACACACACACACCGACAACACACACACACACAACACACACACACACACCGACAACACACACACACTGACAACACACACACACCGACAACACACACACACCGACAACACACACACACACACCGACAACACACACACACACACACCGACAACACACACACACACACACACCGACAACACACACACACACACACACACACACACACACCGACAACACACACACAAACACACCGACAACACACACAAACACACACCGACAACACACACACACACACCGACAACACACACACACACACACACACACACCAGCAACACACACACACACACACCGACAACACACACACACACACCGACAACACACACACACCGACAACACAGACACACACACACACCGACAACACACACACACACACACCGACAACACACACACACACACTGACAACACACACACACACCGACAACACACACACACACACCGACAACACACACACAAACACACCGACAACACACACACACACACCGACAACACACACACAAACACAACGACAACACACACACACACACAACACACACACACACACCAACAACACACACACACACACACACACCGACAACACACACACACAAACACACCGACAACACACACACACACACACACACACACCGACCACACACACACCGACAACACACACACACACACCGACAACACACACACACACACACACCGACAACACACACACACACCGACAACACACACACACACACCAGCAACACACACACACACACCGACAACACACACACACACACACCGACAACACACACACACACACCGACAACACACACACACCGACAACACACACACACACACCGACAACACACACACACACACTGACAACACACACACACACACTGACAACACACACACACACACACCGACAACACACACACACACACACACCGACAACACACACACACCGACAACACACACACACACACACACCGACAACACACACACACAGACAACACACACACACACACACACACACACACCGACAGCACACACACACACACACACCGACAACACACACACACACACACAACACACACACACACCGACAACACACACACACACCGACAACACACACACACACACACCGACAACACACACACACACACACACACCGACAACACACACACACACCGACCACACACACACACAAACACCGACAACACACCGACAACACACACACACACACACCGACAACACACACACACACAACACACACACACACACCGACAACACACACACACACACACACACACCAGCAACACACACACACACACACCGACAACACAGACACACACACACACCGACAACACACACACACACACACACACACCGACAACACACACACACACACTGACAACACACACACACCGACAACACACACACACACACACCGACAACACACACACACACACACCGACAACACACACACAAACACACACCGACAACACACACACACACACCGACAACACACACACACACACACAACACACACACACACACCGACAACACACACACACACACACACCGACAACACACACACACACACCGACAACACACACACAGACCGACAACACACACACACACACACACCGACAACACACACACACACACACCGACAACACACACACACACCGACAACACACACACACACACCGACAACACACACACACACTCACACACACACACACACACACCGACAACAAACACACACACCGACAACACACACACACACACACCAGCAACACACACACACACACACCGACAACACACACACACACACACCGACAACACACACACACACCGACAACACACACACACACACACACCGACAACACACACACACACACACACCGACAACACACACACACACACACACTGACAACACACACACACACACACACACACCGACAACACACACACACACCGACAACACACAGACACACACACACCGACAACACACACACACAGACAACACACACACACACACACACACACACCGACAACACACACACACACACACCGACAACACACACACACACAACACACACACACAGACACACACACACACACACACACACACACCGACAACACACACACACACACACCGACAACACACACACACACACACCGACAACACACACACACACACACACACACACCGACAACACACACACACCAACAACACACACACACACCGACAACACACACACACACACACACCGACAACACACACACACACACCGACAACACATAAACACACACACACCGACAACACACACACACACACACTGACAACACACACACACACACACCGACAACACACACACACACAAACAACACACACACACACACCGACAACACACACACACACACCGACAACAAACACACACACACACACACACACACACACACCGACAACACACACACACACACACCGACAACACACACACACACACCAACAACACACACACACACACACACACACACATACACCGACAACACACACATACACACACTGACAACACACACACACACACACACACCGACAACACACACACACACACACACACACTGACAACACACACACACAGACAACACACACACCGACAACACACACACACACACATACCGACAACACAGACACACACACTCACCGACAACACACACACACACACACACACACCAATAACACACAGACACACACTGACAACACACACACACACACACACACCGACAACACACACACACACACACCGACAACACACACACACACACGCACTGACAACACACACACACAGACAACACACACACACACACAAACCGACAGCACACACACACACACACACCGACAACACACACACACCGACAACACACACACACACCGACAACACACACACACACACACACCGACAACACACACACACACACCGACAACACATAAACACACACACACCGACAACACACACACACACACACACACACACCGACAACACACACACACCAACAACACACACACACACCGACAACACACACACACACACACTGACAACACACACACACACAAACCGACAACACACACACACACCGACAACACACACACACACACCGACAACACACACACACACACCGACAACACACACACACACACACACACACACACACACACCGACAACACACACACACACACACCGACAACACACACACACACCGACAACACACACACACACACCAACAACACACACACACACACACACACACACACACACCGACAACACACACATACACACACTGACAACACACACACACACACACACACCGACAACACACACACACACACACACACTGACAACACACACACACAGACAACACACACACCGACAACACACACACACACACACCGACAACACAGACACACACACTCACTGACAACACACACACACACACACACCAATAACACACAGACACACACTGACAACACACACACACACACACACACCGACAACACACACACACACACACCGACAACACACACACACACACACACCGACAACACACACACACAGACAACACACACACACACACAAACCGACAGCACACACACACACACACACCGACAACACACACACACCGACAACACACACACACACCGACAACACACACACACACACACACCGACAACACACACACACCGACAACACATAAACACACACACACCGACAACACACACACACACACACTGACAACACACACACACACACACCGACAACACACACACACACACACCGACAACACACACACACACACCGACAACACACACACACACACCGACAACACACACACACACACACACACACACACACCGACAACACACACACACACACAACAACAACACACACACCGACAACACACACACACACTGACAACACACACATACACACACTGACAACACACACACACACACACACACACCGACAACACACACACACACACACACTGACAACACACACACACAGACAACACACACACCGACAACACACACACACACCGACAACACAGACACACACACACACCGACAACACACACACACACAACAATAACACACAGACACACACTGACAACACACACACACACATCGACAACACACACCCACACCGACAACACACACACCGACAACACATAAACACACACACACCGACAACACACACACACACACACTGACAACACACACACACACAAACCGACAACACACACACACACCGACAACACACACACACACACACCGACAACACACACACACACCGACAACACACACACACACCGACAACACACACACACACACACCGACAACACACACACACACCGACAACACACACACACACACACACCGACAACACACACACACACACACACCGACAACACACACACACACACACA
>NW_027675465.1:230000-232500 GCF_965601325.2 Salmo salar
AACACACACACACACAAACCGACAACACACACACACACCGACAACACACACACACACACCGACAACACACACACACCGACAACACACACACACACACACACACACACACACACACCGACAACACACACACACACACACCGACAACACACACACACACCGACAACACACACACACACACCAACAACACACACACACACACACACACACACACACACCGACAACACACACATACACACACTGACAACACACACACACACACACACACACCGACAACACACACACACACACACACACTGACAACACACACACACAGACAACACACACACCGACAACACACACACACACCGACAACACAGACACACACACTCACTGACAACACACACACACACACACACCAATAACACACAGAAACACACTGACAACACACACACACACACACACACCGACAACACACACACACACACACCGACAACACACACACACACACACACCGACAACACACACACACAGACAACACACACACACACACAAACCGACAGCACACACACACACACACACCGACAACACACACACACCGACAACACACACACACACCGACAACACACACACACACACCGACAACACACACACACCGACAACACATAAACACACACACACCGACAACACACACACACACACACTGACAACACACACACACACACACCGACAACACACACACACACACACCGACAACACACACACACACACCGACAACACACACACACACACCGACAACACACACACACACACACACACACACCGACAACACACACACACACACAACAACAACACACACACCGACAACACACACACACACCGACAACACACACACACACACACACACACACTGACAACACACACATACACACACTGACAACACACACACACACACACACACACCGACAACACACACACACACACACACTGACAACACACACACACAGACAACACACACACCGACAACACACACACACACCGACAACACAGACACACACACACACCGACAACACACACACACACAACAATAACACACAGACACACACTGACAACACACACACACACATCGACAACACACACCCACACCGACAACACACACACACACACACACACCGACAACACACACACACAGACAACACACACACACACACAAACCGACAGCACACACACACACACACACCGACAACACACACACACACCGACAACACACACACACACACCGACAATACACACACACCGACAACACACACACACACACACACCGACAACACACACACACACACACCGACAACACACACACACACACACCGACAACACACACACAAACACACACACACACACACACACACCGACAACACACACACAAACACACCGACAACACACACAAACACACACCGACAACACACACACACACACCGACAACACACACACACACACACACACACACCAGCAACACACACACACACACACCGACAACACACACACACACACCGACAACACACACACACCGACAACACAGACACACACACACACCGACAACACACACACACACACACCGACAACACACACACACACACTGACAACACACACACACACCGACAACACACACACACACACCGACAACACACACACACACACACACCGACAACACACACACACACACACACCGACAACACACACACAAACACAACGACAACACAAACACACACACAACACACACACACACACCGACAACACACACACACACACACACACCGACAACACACACACACAAACACACCGACAACACACACACACACACACACACACACACACCGACAACACACACACACCGACAACACACACACACACACCGACAACACACACACACACACACACCGACAACACACACACACACCGACAACACACACACACACACCAGCAACACACACACACACACCGACAACACACACACACACACACCGACAACACACACACACACACCGACAACACACACACACACACCGACAACACACACACACACACACACACCGACAACACACACACACACACTGACAACACACACACACACACTGACAACACACACACACACACACCGACAACACACACACACACACACACCGACAACACACACACACCGACAACACACACACACACACACACCGACAACACACACACACAGACAACACACACACACACACACACACACCGACAGCACACACACACACACACACCGACAACACACACACACACACACAACACACACACACACCGACAACACACACACACACCGACAACACACACACACACACACCGACAACACACACACACACACACACACCGACAACACACACACACACCGACCACACCCACACACAAACACCGACAACACACCGACAACACACACACACACACACCGACAACACACACACACACAATTCACACACACACACCGACAACACAC
>NW_027675465.1:237500-252500 GCF_965601325.2 Salmo salar
ACACACAACACACACACACACACACACACACACACACACACACCGACAACACACACACACACACACCGACAACACACACACACACACACCGACAACACACACACACACACACACACACACCGACAACACACACACACCAACAACACACACACACACCGACAACACACACACACACACACCGACAACACACACACACACACCGACAACACATAAACACACACACACCGACAACACACACACACACACACTGACAACACACACACACACCGACAACACACACACACACCGACAACACACACACACACACCGACAACACACACACACACACCGACAACACACACACACACACACACACACACACACACACACACACCGACAACACACACACACACACACCGACAACACACACACACACCGACAACACACACACACACACCAACAACACACACACACACACACACACACACATACACCGACAACACACACATACACACACTGACAACACACACACACACACACACACACACCGACAACACACACACACACACACACACTGACAACACACACACACAGACAACACACACACCGACAACACACACACACACACACACCGACAACACAGACACACACACTCACCGACAACACACACACACACACACACCAATAACACACAGACACACACTGACAACACACACACACACACACACACCGACAACACACACACACACACACCGACAACACACACACACACACACACTGACAACACACACACACAGACAACACACACACACACACAAACCGACAGCACACACTCACACACACACCGACAACACACACACACCGACAACACACACACACACCGACAACACACACACACACACACACCGACAACACACACACACACACCGACAACACATAAACACACACACACCGACAACACACACACACACACACACTGACAACACACACACACAGACAACACACACACCGACAACACACACACACACACCGACAACACAGACACACACACACACCGACAACACACACACACACACCAATAACACACAGACACACACTGACAACACACACACACACATCGACAACACACACCCACACCGACAACACACACACACACACACCGACAACACACACACACAGACAACACACACACACACACACCGACAACACACACACACACACCGACAACACACACACACACACCGACAACACACACACACACACACACACACACACACACCGACAACACACACACACACACAACAACAACACACACACCGACAACACACACACACACCGACAACACACACACACACACACACACACACACACACACACACACACACACCGACAACACACACACACACCGACAACACACACACACACACCAACAACACACACACACACACACACACACACATACACCGACAACACACACATACACACACTGACAACACACACACACACACACACACCGACAACACACACACACACACACACACTGACAACACACACACACAGACAACACACACACCGACAACACACACACACACACACACCGACAACACAGACACACACACTCACCGACAACACACACACACACACACACCAATAACACACAGACACACACTGACAACACACACACACACACACACACCGACAACACACACACACACCGACAACACACACACACACACCGACAACACACACACACACACCGACAACACACACACACACACACACCACACACACACACACACACACACCGACAACACACACACACACACACACCGACAACACACACACACACCGACAACACACACACACACACCAACAACACACACACACACACACACACACACATACACCGACAACACACACATACACACACTGACAACACACACACACACACACACACACACCGACAACACACACACACACACACACACTGACAACACACACACACAGACAACACACACACCGACAACACACACACACACACACACCGACAACACAGACACACACACTCACCGACAACACACACACACACACACACCAATAACACACAGACACACACTGACAACACACACACACACACACACACCGACAACACACACACACACACACCGACAACACACACACACACACACACTGACAACACACACACACAGACAACACACACACACACACAAACCAACAGCACACACTCACACACACACCGACAACACACACACACCGACAACACACACAAACACCGACAACACACACACACACACCGACAACACATAAACACACACACACCGACAACACACACACACACACACACTGACAACACACACACACAGACAACACACACACCGACAACACACACACACACACACCGACAACACAGACACACACACACACCGACAACACACACACACACACCAATAACACACAGACACACACTGACAACACTCACACACACATCGACAACACACACCCACACCGACAACACACACACACACACACACACACACCGACAACACACACACACAGACAACACACACACACACACACCGACAACACACACACACACACCGACAACGCACACACACACACCGACAACACACACACACACACACACACACACACACACCGACAACACACACACACACACAACAACAACACACACACCGACAACACACACACACACCGACAACACACACACACACACACACACACACACACACACCGACAACACACACACACACCGACAACACACACACACACACCAACAACACACACACACACACACACACACACATACACCGACAACACACACATACACACACTGACAACACACACACACACACACACACCGACAACACACACACACACACACACACACTGACAACACACACACACAGACAACACACACACCGACAACACACACACACACACACACCGACAACACAGACACACACACTCACCGACAACACACACACACACACACACCAATAACACACAGACACACACTGACAACACACACACACACACACACACCGACAACACACACACACACACACCGACAACACACACACACACACACACACTGACAACACACACACACAGACAACACACACACACGCACAAACCGACAGCACACACACACACACACACCGACAACACACACACACCGACAACACACACACACACCGACAACACACACACACACACACACCGACAACACACACACACACACCGACAACACATAAACACACACACACCGACAACACACACACACACACACTGACAACACACACACACACACACCGACAACACACACACACACACACCGACAACACACACACACACACCGACAACACACACACACACACCGACAACACACACACACACACACACACACACACCGACAACACACACACACACACAACAACAACACACACACCGACAACACACACACACACCGACAACACACACACACACACACACACAAACTGACAACACACACATACACACACTGACAACACACACACACACACACACACCGACAACACACACACACACACACACTGACAACACACACACACACAGACAACACACACACCGACAACACACACACACACACACCGACAACACAGACACACACACACACCGACAACACACACACACACACCAATAACACACAGACACACACTGACAACACACACACACACATCGACAACACACACCCACACCGACAACACACACACACACACACACACACCGACAACACACACACACAGACAACACACACATACACACAAAACGACAGCACAAACACACACACACACCGACAACACACACACACACAACACACACACACACACCGACAACACACACACACACACACCGACAACACACACACACACACCGACAACACACACACACCGACACACACACACACACACCGACAACACACACACACACACCGACAACACACACACACACACACCGACAACACACACACACACACACACCGACACACACACACACACACACACACACACACACACACACACACACACCGACAACACACACACACACACCGACAACACACACACACACCGACAACACACACACACACACACACACACCGACAACACACACACACAACAACACACACACACACACACCGACAACACACACACACACACACACACGACACACCACACACACACACACCGACAACACATAAACACACACACACCGACAACACACACACACACACACTGACAACACACACACACACACACCGACAACACACACACACACACACCGACAACACACACACACACACCGACAACACACACACACACACCGACAACACACACACACACACCACAACACACACACACACACGACAACACACACACACACACAACAACACACACACACACCGACAACACACACACACACCGACAACACACACACACACACACACACAAACCGACAACACACACACACACACACGACAACACACACACACACACACACACCACACACACACACACACACACACGACAACACACACACACAGACACACACACACACCGACAACACACACACACACCGACAACACAGACACACACACACACCGACAACACACACACACACAACAACAACACACACACACACACCGACAACACACACACACACATCGACAACACACACACACACCGACAACACACACACACACACACACACCGACAACACACACACACAGACAACACACACACACACACAAACCGACAGCACACACACACACACACACCGACAACACACACACACACACACACCGACAACACACACACACACAACGACAACACACACACACACACCACACACACACACACACACACCGACAACACACACACACACACACACACCGACAACACACACACACACACACACACACACACCGACAACACACACACACCGACAACACACACACACACACACACCGACAACACACACACACACACACACCGACAACACACACACACACCGACAACACACACACACACACCAGCAACACACACACACACACCGACAACACACACACACACACACCGACAACACACACACACACACCGACAACACACACACACACACCGACAACACACACACACACACACACACACACACCGACAACACACACACACCGACAACACACACACACACACCGACAACACACACACACACACACACCGACAACACACACACACACCGACAACACACACACACACACCAGCAACACACACACACACACCGACAACACACACACACACACACCGACAACACACACACACACACCGACAACACACACACACACACCGACAACACACACACACACACACACACGACAACACACACACACACACTGACCACACACACACACACACTGACAACACACACACACACACACCGACAACACACACACACACACACACCGACAACACACACACACCGACAACACACACACACACACACACCGACAACACACACACACACACAACACACACACACACACACACACACCAACGACACACACACACACACACACCGACAACACACACACACACACACAACACACACACACACCGACAACACACACACACACCGACAACACACACACACACACACCGACAACACACACACACACACACACAGACAACACACACACACACCGACCACACACACACACAAACACCACAACACACCGACAACACACACACACACACACCGACAACACACACACACACAACACACACACACACCGACAACACACACACACACACCACACCAGCACACACACACACACACACCGACAACACACACACACACCGACAACACACACACACACACCGACAACACAGACACACACACACACCGACACACACACACACACACACACACACACACCGACAACACACACACACACACGACAACACACACACACCGACAACACACACACACACACACCGACAACACACACACACACACACCGACAACACACACACACACACACACACCGACAACACACACACACACACCGACAACACACACACACACACACAACACACACACACCGACAACACACACACACACACACACACCGACACACACACACACACACACCGACAACACACACACACACCGACAACACACACACACACACCGACAACACACACACACACACACACACACACACACACCGACAACACACACACACACACCGACAACACACACACACACACACCAGCAACACACACACACACACACCGACAACACACACACACACACACCGACAACACACACACACACACACCGACAACACACACACACACACACACCGACAACACACACACACACACACACCGACAACACACACACACACACACACACGACACACACACACACACACACACACACCGACAACACACACACACACCGACAACACACAGACACACACACACCGACAACACACACACACAGACAACACACACACACACACACACACACACCGACAACACACACACACACACACCGACAACACACACACACACACACCGACAACACACACACACACACACACACACACCGACAACACACACACACCAACAACACACACACACACCGACAACACACACACACACACACCGACAACACACACACACACACCGACAACACATAAACACACACACACCGACAACACACACACACACACACTGACAACACACACACACACACACCGACAACACACACACACACCGACAACACACACACACACACCGACAACACACACACACACACCGACAACACACACACACACACCACACACACACACACACACACACCGACAACACACACACACACACACCGACAACACACACACACACCGACAACACACACACACACACCAACAACACACACACACACACACACACACACACATACACCGACAACACACACATACACACACTGACAACACACACACACACACACACACACACCGACAACACACACACACACACACACACACTGACAACACACACACACAGACAACACACACACCGACACACACACACACACACACACACCGACAACACAGACACACACACTCACCGACAACACACACACACACACACACCAACAACACACAGACACACACTGACAACACACACACACACACACCGACAACACACACACACACACACACCGACAACACACACACACACACACACTGACAACACACACACACAGACAACACACACACACACACAAACCGACAGCACACACTCACACACACACCGACAACACACACACACCGACAACACACACACACACCGACAACACACACACACACACACACCGACAACACACACACACACACCGACAACACATAAACACACACACACCGACAACACACACACACACACACACTGACAACACACACACACAGACAACACACACACCGACAACACACACACACACACACCGACAACACAGACACACACACACACCGACAACACACACACACACACCAATAACACACAGACACACACTGACAACACACACACACACATCGACAACACACACCCACACCGACAACACACACACACACACACCGACAACACACACACACACACACCGACAACACACACACACACACACACACCGACAACACACACACACACACCGACAACACACACACACACACACAACACACACACACCGACAACACACACACACACACCGACAACACACACACACACACACCGACAACACACACACACACACACACACACACCGACAACACACACACACCAACAACACACACACACACCGACAACACACACACACACACACCGACAACACACACACACACACCGACAACACACACACACACACACACCGACAACACACACACACACACACGACAACACACACACACACACACCGACAACACACACACACACCGACAACACACACACACACACACACCGACAACACACACACACACACACCGACAACACACACACACACACGACACACACACACACACACACACGACACACACACACACACACACACCGACAACACACACACACACACACACACGACAACACACACACACACACACACACACCGACACACACACACACACACCGACAACACACACACACACACACCGACAACACACACACACACACACACAACACACACACACACACACCGACACACACACACACACACACACCGACAACACACACACACACACACGACAACACACACACACACACACCGACAACACACACACACACACACACACACACACACACACACACCGACAACACACACACACACACACACGACACACACACACACACCGACAACACACACACACACCGACAACACACACACACACACACACACACACACCGACAACACACACACACACACACGACAACACACAAACACACACACACCGACAACACACACACACACACACCGACAACACACACACACAGACAACACACACACCGACAACACACACACACACACCGACAACACACACACACACACACACCACACACACACACACACACCGACAACACACACACACACACCGACAACACACACACACACACACGACAACACACACACACACACACGACAACACACACACACACACACACCGACAACACACACACACACACCGACAACACACACACACACACACACCGACACACACACACACACACACCGACAACACACACACACACACGACACACACACACACACACACACACACACACACACACCGACAACACACACACACACACACGACAACACACACACCGACACACACACACACACACACCGACAACACACACACACACACACACACACACACACACACACACACACACACACACACACACACGACACACACACACACACACCGACAACACACACACACACACACACAACACACACACACACACACACCGACAACACACACACACACACCGACAACACACACACACACACACGACAACACACACACACACACACACACACACCGACAACACACACACACACACACACACACACACACACACACACACACACACACACACCGACAACACACACACACACACACCGACAACACAACACACACACACCGACAACACACACACACACACACGACAACACACACACACACACCGACAACACACACACACACACACCGACAACACAACACACACACACACCGACAACACACACACACACACCGACAACACACACACACACACCGACAACACACACACACACACACACACACACACACACACACACACCGACAACACACACACACACACACCGACAACACACACACACACCGACAACACACACACACACACACACACACACCACACACACACACACACACACCGACAACACACACATACACACACTGACAACACACACACACACACACACACACGACAACACACACACACACACACACACTGACAACACACACACACAGACAACACACACACCGACAACACACACACACACACACACCGACAACACAGACACACACACACACCGACAACACACACACACACACACACCAAAACACACAGACACACACTGACAACACACACACACACACACCGACAACACACACACACACACACCGACAACACACACACACACACACACCGACAACACACACACACAGACAACACACACACACACACAAACCGACAGCACACACACACACACACACCGACAACACACACACACCGACAACACACACACACACCGACAACACACACACACACACACCGACAACACACACACACACACCGACAACACACACACACACGACAACACACACACACACACACACCGACAACACACACACACACACCGACAACACACACACACACACACACCGACAACACACACACACACACCGACACACACACACACACACACCGACAACACACACACACACACGACAACACACACACACACACACCGACAACACACACACACACACCGACAACACACACACACAACACACACACACACACACCGACAACACACACACACACACCGACAACACACACACACACACCGACAACACACACACACACACCGACAACACACACACACACACACACACGACAACACACACACACACACACCGACAACACACACACACACACCGACAACACACACACACACACACACACACACACACACCACACCGACACACACACACACACACCGACAACACACACACACACACCACACACGACAACACACACACACACACACACCGACAACACACACACACACACCGACACACACACACACACACACACCGACAACACACACACACACACACACACCACACACACACACACACACACCGACAACACACACACACACACACCGACAACACACACACACACACACACACAACACACACACACACACACACAACACACACACACACACACCGACAACACACACACACACACACACACACACACACACACACACACCGACAACACACACACACACACGACACACACACACACACACACACACCGACAACACACACACACACCACCGACAACACACACACACACACACACACGACACACACACACACACACCGACACACACACACACACACCGACAACACACACACACACACACCGACAACACACACACACACACACCGACAACACACACACACACACAACACACACACACACACACGACAACACACACACACACACCGACAACACACACACACACACACCGACAACACACACACACACACACCGACAACACACACACACACACACACACACACACACACACGACACACACACCACAACACACACACACCGACAACACACACACACACACACGACAACACACACACACACACCGACAACACACACACACACACACCGACAACACACACACACACCGACAACACACACACACACACACGACAACACACACACACACCGACAACACACACACACACCGACAACACACACACACACACCACAACACACACACACACACACACACACACACACACACACCGACAACACACACACACACACACACACAACACACACACACACACACACACACACACGACAACACACACACACACACACACACACACACACACCGACACACACACACACACACACACACACACACACACACACACACACACACACCGACAACACACACACACACACACGACAACACAACACACACACACACCGACAACACACACACACACACACCGACAACACACACACACACACACCGACAACACACACACACACACCGACAACACACACACACACCGACAACACACACACACACACACACACACCGACAACACACACACACACCGACAACACACACACACACACACCGACAACACACACACACACACACACACACACACACACACACACACAACACACACACACACACCGACAACACACACACACACACACCGACACACACACACACACACACCGACAACACACACACACACACAGACACACACACACACACACACCGACAACACACACACACACACAGACAACACACACACACACACACACCGACAACACACACACACACACACACACACACACACACACACACACACCGACACCGACAACACACACACACACACCGACAACACACACACACACGACAACACACACACACACACACACACACCGACAACACACACACACACGACAACACACACACACACACAACCACAGCACACACCACACACACACACACACACACACACCACACACACACCGACAACACACACACACACACACCGACAACACACACACACACACACCGACAACACACACACACACACCGACAACACATAACACACACACACCGACAACACACACACACACACACTGACAACACACACACACACACACCGACAACACACACACACACACACCGACAACACACACACACACACCGACACACACACACACACACACCGACAACACACACACACACACACACACACACACACACACACACACACACACACACACACACACACACACCGACAACACACACACACACCGACAACACACACACACACACACACACAAACCGACAACACACACACACACACACTGACAACACACACACACACACACACACCGACAACACACACACACACACACACTGACAACACACACACACAGACACACACACACCGACAACACACACACACACACACCGACAACACACACACACACACACCGACAACACACACACACACACAACAACACACAGACACACACTGACAACACACACACACACACCGACAACACACACACCACACCGACAACACACACA
The DNA here is from genome assembly GCF_965601325.2 of Salmo salar. Taxonomy (NCBI): domain Eukaryota; kingdom Metazoa; phylum Chordata; class Actinopteri; order Salmoniformes; family Salmonidae; genus Salmo; species Salmo salar. Next base: position 250,035 of record NW_027675465.1, read on the forward strand.
CACACACACACACACCGACAACACACACACACAGACAACACACACACACACACAAACCGACAGCACAACACACACACACACCGACAACACACACACACACACACACACACACACACACCGACAACACACACACACACACACACCGACAACACACACAACACACACCGACAACACACACACACCGACACACACACACACACACACACCGACAACACACACACACACACACCGACAACACACACACACACACACACGACAACACACACACACACACAACACACACACACACACACACCGACAACACACACACACACACACCACAACACACACACACACCGACACACACACACACACACACACACACACCGACAACACACACACACCAACAACACACACACACACCGACAACACACACACACACCACACCGACAACACACACACACACACCGACAACACACAAACACACACACACCGACAACACACACACACACACACACTGACACACACACACACACACACACACACCGACAACACACACACACACCGACAACACACACACACACACCGACAACACACACACACACACCGACAACACACACACACACACACACACACACACACACACACACCGACAACACACACACACACACCGACAACACACACACACACCGACAACACACACACACACACCAACAACACACACACACACACACACACACACACACACCGACAACACACACATACACACACTGACAACACACACACACACACACACACACACCGACAACACACACACACACACACACACTGACAACACACACACACAGACAACACACACACCGACAACACACACACACACACACACCGACAACACAGACACACACACTCACCGACAACACACACACACACACACACCAATAACACACAGACACACACTGACAACACACACACACACACACACACCGACAACACACACACACACACACCGACAACACACACACACACACACACACGACAACACACACACACAGACAACACACACACACACACAAACCGACAGCACACACACACACACACACCGACAACACACACACACCGACACACCCACACCACACACACACACACACACACCGACAACACACACACACACACGACAACACACACACACACACCGACAACACACACACACACACACCGACAACACACACACACACACACACACACACACCGACAACACACACACACACACACCGACAACACACACACACACACACCGACAACACACACACACACACCGACAACACACACACACACGACAACACACACACACACACGACAACACACACACACACCGACAACACACACACACAACACACCGACAACACACACACACACACCGACAACACACACACACACACACCGACAACACACACACACACACCGACACACACACACACACACACCGACAACACACACACACACACACACACACACACACACACACACACCGACAACACACACACACACACAACACACACACACACACACCGACACACACACACACACACCGACAACACACACACACACACCGACAACACACACACACACACACACACACACACACACACGACAACACACACACACACACACACACCACAACACACACACACACCGACAACACACACACACCGACAACACACACACACACACACACCGACAACACACACACACACACACACACACACACACACCGACAACACACACACACACACACACCACACACACACACACACACACCGACAACACACACACACACCGACAACACACACACACACACCGACAACACACACACACACACACACCGACAACACACACACACACACACACACACACACACACACACACAGACACACACACACACCGACAACACACACACACACACACACCGACAACACACACACACACACACCGACAACACACACACACACACACACACACGACACACACGACACACACACACACACACACACACCGACAACACACACACACACACACCGACAACACACACACACACACACACCGACAACACACACACACACGACAACACACACACACACACGACAACACACACACACACACACACACACACACGACAACACACACACACCGACAACACACACACACACACACCACAACACACACACACACACACCGACAACACACACACACACACACCGACAACACACACACACACACACCGACAACACACACACACACACACGACAACACACACACACACACACCGACAACACACACACACACACACCGACACACACACACACACACACCGACAACACACACACACACACACCGACAACACACACACACACACACACACACACACACACCACAACACACACACACACACGACAACACACACACACACACCGACAACACACACACACA
>NW_027675465.1:267500-275000 GCF_965601325.2 Salmo salar
CACCGACAACACACACACACAAACACCGACAACACACACACACACACACACCGACAACACACACACACAGACAACACACACACACACACACACACACCGACAGCACACACACACACACACACACACACCGACAACACACACACACACACACACAACACACACACACACACACCGACAACACACACACACACCGACAACACACACACACACACACCGACAACACACACACACACACACACCGACAACACACACACACACACCGACCACACACACACACACACACCGACAACACACCGACAACACACACACACACACCGACAACACACACACACACAACACACACACACACAACGACAACACACACACACACACACACACACACCGACAACACACACACAAACACACCGACAACACACACAAACACACACCGACAACACACACACACACACCGACAACACACACACACACACACACACACCAGCAACACACACACACACACACCGACAACACACACACACACTGACAACACACACACACACACACCGACAACACAGACACACACACACACCGACAACACACACATACACACACACACACCGACAACACAGACACACACACACACCGACAACACACACACACACACACACACACACAACGATAAAACACAGACACACACTGACAACACACACACACACACACCGACAACACACACACACACACACCGACAACACACACACACACACACCGACAACACACACACACAGACAACACACACACACACACCGACAACACACACACACACACACACACACACCGACAACACACACACAAACACACCGACAACACACACAAACACACACCGACAACACACACACACACACCGACAACACACACACACACACACACACACACCAACAACACACACACACACACCGACAACACACACACACACACCGACAACACACACACACACACACACACCGACAACACACACACACACACACACACTGACAACACACACACACAGACAACACACACACACACACACACCGACAACACACACACACACACCGACAACACACACACACACACCGACAACACACACACACACACCAGCAACACACACACACACACCGACAACACACACACACACACACCGACAACACACACACACACCGACAACACACACACACACACCGACAACACACACACACACACACACACCGACAACACAGACACACACACACACCGACAACACACACACACACACACACACACACACCGATAAAACACAGACACACACTGACAACACACACACACACACACCGACAACACACACACACACACACCGACAACACACACACACACACACACCGACAACACACACACACAGACAACACACACACACACACACACACACACACCGACAGCACACACACACACACACACACACCGACAACACACACACACACACACAACACACACACACACACACCGACAACATACACACACACCGACAACACACACACACACCGACAACACACACACACACACACCGACAACACACACACACACACACACCGACAACACACACACACAGACAACACACACACACACACACACACACCGACAGCACACACACACACACACACACACACCGACAACACACACACACACACACACAACACACACACACACACACCGACAACACACACACACACCGACAACACACACACACACACACCGACAACACACACACACACACACACCGACAACACACACACACACACCGACCACACACACACACACACACCGACAACACACCGACAACACACACACACACACCGACAACACACACACACACAACACACACACACACACCGACAACACACACACACACACACACACACACCGACAACACACACACAAACACACCGACAACACACACACACACTGACAACACACACACACACACACCGACAACACAGACACACACACACACCGACAACACACACATACACACACACACACCGACAACACACACACACACTGACAACACACACACACACACTGACAACACACACACACACACAGACAACACACACACACACCGACAACACACACACACACACACACACACCGACAACACAGACACACACACACACCGACAACACACACACACACACACACACACACACACCGATAAAACACAGACACACACTGACAACACACACACACACACACCGACAACACACACACACACACACCGACAACACACACACACACACACACCGACAACACACACACACAGACAACACACACACACACACACACACCGACAGCACACACACACACACACACACACCGACAACACACACACACACACCGACAACACACACACACACAACACACACACACACACCGACAACACACACACACACACACACACACACCGACAACACACACACAAACACACCGACAACACACACAAACACACACCGACAACACACACACACACACCGACAACACACACACACACACACACACCAGCAACACACACACACACACACACCGACAACACACACACACACTGACAACACACACACACACACACCGACAACACAGACACACACACACACCGACAACACACACATACACACACACACACCGACAACACACACACACACTGACAACACACACACACACACTGACAACACACACACACACACAGACAACACACACACACACCGACAACACACACACACACACACACACCGACAACACAGACACACACACACACCGACAACACACACACACACACACACACACACCGATAAAACACAGACACACACTGACAACACACACACACACACACCGACAACACACACACACACACACCGACAACACACACACACACACCGACAACACACACACACAGACAACACACACACACACACACACACCGACAGCACACACACACACACACACACACCGACAACACACACACACACACACAACACACACACACACACACCGACAACACACACACACCGACAACACACACACACACACACCGACAACACACACACACACACACACCGACAACACACACACACACACCGACCACACACACACACACACACCGACAACACACCGACAACACACACACACACACCGACAACACACACACACACAACACACACACACACACCGACAACACACACACACACACACACACACACCGACAACACACACACAAACACACCGACAACACACACAAACACACACCGACAACACACACACACACACCGACAACACACACACACACACACACACACACACCAACAACACACACACACACACAGACACACACACACACCGACAACACACACATACACACACTGACAACACACACACACACACACACACCGACAACACACACACACACACACACACTGACAACACACACACACAGACAACACACACACACACACACACCGACAACACACACAAACACACACCGACAACACACACACACACACCGACAACACACACACACACACACACACACACCAACAACACACACACACACACAGGCACACACACACACCGACAACACACACATACCCACACTGACAACACACACACACACACACACACCGACAACACACACACACACACACACACACTGACAACACACACACACCGACAACACACACACACACACCGACAACACACACACACACACACCGACAACACACACACACACACCAGCAACACACACACACACACCGACAACACACACACACACACACCGACAACACACACACACACCGACAACACACACACACACACCGACAACACACACACACACACACACACACCGACAACACAGACACACACACACACCGACAACACACACACACACACACACACACACACCGATAAAACACAGACACACACTGACAACACACACACACACACACCGACAACACACACACACACACACCGACAACACACACACACACACACACCGACAACACACACACACAGACAACACACACACACACACACACACCGACAGCACACACACACACACACACACACCGACAACACACACACACACACACAACACACACACACACACACCGACAACATACACACACACCGACAACACACACACACACCGACAACACACACACACACACACCGACAACACACACACACAGACAACACACACACACACACACACACACACACACACCGACAGCACACACACACACACACACACACACCGACAACACACACACACACACACACAACACACACACACACACACCGACAACACACACACACACCGACAACACACACACACACACCGACAACACACACACACACACACACCGACAACACACACACACACACCGACCACACACACACACACACACCGACAACACACCGACAACACACACACACACACCGACAACACACACACACACAACACACACACACACACCGACAACACACACACACACACACACACACACCGACAACACACACACAAACACACCGACAACACACACAAACACACACCGACAACACACACACACACACCGACAACACACACACACACACACACACACCAGCAACACACACACACACACACCGACAACACACACACACACTGACAACACACACACACACACACCGACAACACAGACACACACACACACCGACAACACACACATACACACACACACACCGACAACACACACACACACTGACAACACACACACACACACACTGACAACACACACACACACACAGACAACACACACACACACCGACAACACACACACACACACACACACCGACAACACAGACACACACACACACCGACAACACACACACACACACACACACCGATAAAACACAGACACACACTGACAACACACACACACACACACCGACAACACACACACACACACACCGACAACACACACACACACACACACCGACAACACACACACACAGACAACACACACACACACACCGACAGCACACACACACACACACACACACCGACAACACACACACACACACACAACACACACACACACACACCGACAACACACACACACCGACAACACACACACACACACACCGACAACACACACACACACACACCGACAACACACACACACACACCGACCACACACACACACACACACCGACAACACACCGACAACACACACACACACACCGACAACACACACACACACAACACACACACACACACCGACAACACACACACACACACACACACACCGACAACACACACACAAACACACCGACAACACACACAAACACCGACAACACACACACACACACACCGACAACACACACACACACACACACCGACAACACACACACACAGACAACACACACACACACACACACACACACACCGACAGCACACACACACACACACACACACACCGACAACACACACACACACACACACAACACACACACACACACACCGACAACACACACACACACCGACAACACACACACACACACACCGACAACACACACACACACACACACCGACAACACACACACACACACCGACCACACACACACACACACACCGACAACACACCGACAACACACACACACACCGACAACACACACACACACAACACACACACACACACCGACAACACACACACACACACACACACACACCGACAACACACACACAAACACACCGACAACACACACAAACACACACCGACAACACACACACACACACCGACAACACACACACACACACACACACACCAGCAACACACACACACACACACCGACAACACACACACACACTGACAACACACACACACACACACCGACAACACAGACACACACACACACCGACAACACACACATACACACACACACACCGACAACACACACACACACTGACAACACACACACACACACTGACAACACACACACACACACAGACAACACACACACACACCGACAACACACACACACACACACACACCGACAACACAGACACACACACACACCGACAACACACACACACACACACACACCGATAAAACACAGACACACACTGACAACACACACACGCACACACCGACAACACACACACACACACACCGACAACACACACACACACACCGACAACACACACACACAGACAACACACACACACACACACACACCGACAGCACACACACACACACACACACACCGACAACACACACACACACACACAACACACACACACACACACCGACAACACACACACACCGACAACACACACACACACACACCGACAACACACACACACACACACCGACAACACACACACACACACCGACCACACACACACACACCGACAACACACCGACAACACACACACACACACCGACAACACACACACACACAACACACACACACACACCGACAACACACACACACACACACACACACACCGACAACACACACACAAACACACCGACAACACACACAAACACACACCGACAACACACACACACACACCGACAACACACACACACACACACACACACACCAACAACACACACACACACACAGACACACACACACACCGACAACACACACATACACACACTGACAACACACACACACACACACACACCGACAACACACACACACACACACACACTGACAACACACACACACAGACAACACACACACACACACACACCGACAACACACACACACACACCGACAACACACACACACACACACCGACAACACACACACACACACCGGCAACACACACACACACACGGACAACACACACACACACACACACCGACAACACACACACACACACACCGACAACACACACACACACCGACAACACACACACACACACGGACAACACACACACACACACACACCGACAACACACACACACACACACCGACAACACACACACACACCGACAACACACACACACACACCGACAACACACACACACACACACATACACACCGACAACACACACACACACCGACAACACACAGACACACACCGACAACACACACACACACACCGACAACACACACACACACACACACCGACAACACACATACACACACTGACAACACACACACACACACACACACACCGACAACACACACACACACACACACTGACAACACACACACACACACAGACAACACACACACACACCGACAACACACACACACACACACCGACAACACAGACACACACACACACCGACAACACACACACACACACACACACACCGATAAAACACAGACACACACTGACAACACACACACACACACACCGACAACACACACACACACACACCGACAACACACACACACACACACCGACAACACACACACACAGACAACACACACACACACACACACACACACACACCGA
>NW_027675465.1:280000-282500 GCF_965601325.2 Salmo salar
ACACACACACACACTGACAACACACACACACACACAGACAACACACACACACACCGACAACACACACACACACACCGACAACACAGACACACACACACACCGACAACACACACACACACACACACACACACCGATAAAACACAGACACACACTGACAACACACACACACACACCGACAACACACACACACACACACCGACAACACACACACACACACACACCGACAACACACACACACACACACACACACACCGACAACACACTCACACACACTGACAACACACACACACCGACAACACACACACACACACACCGACAACACACACACACACACCGACAACACACACACACACACACCGACAACACACACACACACACCGACAACACACACACACACCGACAACACACACACACACACACACCGACAACACACACACACACACCGACAACACACACACACACACCGACAACACACACACACACACACACACACACCGACAACAAACACACACACCGACAACACACACACACACACACCAGCAACACACACACACACACACCGACAACACACACACAGACACACCGACAACACACACACACACACACCGACAACACACACACACACACACACCGACAACACACACACACACACACACCGACAACACACACACACACACACACTGACAACACACACAACCACACACACACACCGACAACACACACACACACCGACAACACACAGACACACACACACCGACAACACACACACACAGACAACACACACACACACACACACACAACGACAACACACACACACACACACCGACAACACACACACACACAACACACACACACACACACACACACACACACCGACAACACACACACACACACACCGACAACACACACACACACACACACACACACCGATAAAACACAGACACACACTGACAACACACACACACACACACCGACAACACACACACACACACACCGACAACACACACACACACACACACACCGACAACACACACACACACACTGACAACACACACACACCGACAATACACACACACACACACCGACAACACACACACACACACACACCGACAACACACACACACACACACCGACAACACACACACACACACACAACACACACACACACACCGACAACACACACACACACACACACCGACAACACACACACACACACACACCGACAACACACACACACACACCGACAACACACACACACACACCGACAACAAACACACACACCGACAACACACACACACACACACCAGCAACACACACACACACACACCGACAACACACACACAGACACACCGACAACACACACACACACACACCGACAACACACACACACACACACACCGACAACACACACACACACACACACCGACAACACACACACACACACACACTGACAACACACACAACCACACACACACACCGACAACACACACACACACCGACAACACACAGACACACACACACCGACAACACACACACACAGACAACACACACACACACACACACACCGACAACACACACACACACACCGGCAACACACACACACACACACACCGACAACACACACACACACACAACACACACACACACACACCGACAACACACACACACACACGGACAACACACACACACACACACCGACAACACACACACACACACACCGACAACACACACACACACACCGACAACACACACACACACACACATACACACCGACAACACACACACACACCGACAACACACAGACACACACCGACAACACACACACACACACCGACAACACACACACACACACACACTGACAACACACACACACCGACAACACACACACACACACACCGACAACACACACACACACACACACCGACAACACACACACACACACACCGACAACACACACACACACACCGACAACACACACACACACCGACAACACACACACACACACACACACCGACAACACACACACACACACACCGACAACACACACACACACACCGACAACACACACACACACACACACACACACCGACAACAAACACACACACCGACAACACACACACACACACACCAGCAACACACACACACACACACCGACAACACACACACAGACACACCGACAACACACACACACACACACCGACAACACACACACACACACACACCGACAACACACACACACACACACACCGACAACACACACACACACACACACTGACAACACACACAACCACACACACACACCGACAAAACACACACACACCGACAACACACAGACACACACACACCGACAACACACACACACAGACAACACACACACACACACACACACACAACGACAACACACACACACACACACCGACAACACACACACACACAACACACACACACACACACACACACACACACCGACAACACACACACACACACACCGACAACACAC
>NW_027675465.1:287500-292500 GCF_965601325.2 Salmo salar
CACACACCGACAACACACACACACACACACACCGACAACACACACACACACACACCGACAACACACACACACACACACAACACACACACACACACCGACAACACACACACACACACACACCGACAACACACACACACACACACACCGACAACACACACACACACACCGACAACATACACACACACACCGACAACACACACACACACACACACACACACCGACAACAAACACACACACCGACAACACACACACACACACACCAGCAACACACACCCACACACACCGACAACACACACACAGACACACCGACAACACACACACACACACACCGACAACACACACACACACACACACCGACAACACACACACACACACACTTCGACAACACACACACACACACACACTGACAACACACACAACCACACACACACACCGACAACACACACACACACCGACAACACACAGACACACACACACCGACAACACACACACACAGACAACACACACACACACACACACACCGACAACACACACACACACACCGGCAACACACACACACACACACACCGACAACACACACACACACACAACACACACACACACACACCGACAACACACACACACACACGGACAACACACACACACACACACCGACAACACACACACACACACACCGACAACACACACACACACACCGACAACACACACACACACACATATACACACCGACAACACACACACACACCGACAACACACAGACACACACCGACAACACACACACACACACCGACAACACACACACACACACACACCGACAACACACATACACACACTGACAACACACACACACACACACACACACACACTGACAACACACACACACACACAGACAACACACACACACACCGACAACACACACACACACACACTGACAACACAGACACACACACACACCGACAACACACACACACACACACACACACCGATAAAACACAGACACACACTGACAACACACACACACACACACCGACAACACACACACACACACACCGACAACACACACACACACACACCGACAACACACACACACAGACAACACACACACACACACACACACCGACAGCACACACACACACACACACACACCGACAACACACACACACACACACAACACACACACACACACACACACCGACAACACACACACACACCGACAACACACACACACACACTGACAACACACACAACCACACACACACACCGACAACACACACACACACACTGACAACACACACAACCACACACACACACCGACAACACACACACACACCGACAACACACAGACACACACACACCGACAACACACACACACAGACAACACACACACACACACACACACCGACAACACACACACACACACCGGCAACACACACACACACACACACCGACAACACACACACACACACAACACACACACACACACACCGACAACACACACACACACACGGACAACACACACACACACACACCGACAACACACACACACACACACCGACAACACACACACACACCGACAACACACACACACACACACATACACACCGACAACACACACACACACCGACAACACACAGACACACACCGACAACACACACACACACACCGACAACACACACACACACACACACTGACAACACACACACACCGACAACACACACACACACACACCGACAACACACACACACACACACACACACCGACAACACACACACACACACACCGACAACACACACACACACACCGACAACACACACACACACCGACAACACACACACACACACACACCGACAACACACACACACACACACCGACAACACACACACACACACCGACAACACACACACACACACACACACACACCGACAACAAACACACACACCGACAACACACACACACACACACCAGCAACACACACACACACACCGACAACACACACACAGACACACCGACAACACACACACACACACACCGACAACACACACACACACACACACCGACAACACACACACACACACACACCGACAACACACACACACACACACACTGACAACACACACAACCACACACACACACTGACAACACACACACACACCGACAACACACAGACACACACACACCGACAACACACACACACAGACAACACACACACACACACACACACACAACGACAACACACACACACACACACACCGACAACACACACACACACAACACACACACACACACACACACACACACACACCGACAACACACACACACACACACCGACAACACACACACACACACACACACACACCGATAAAACACAGACACACACTGACAACACACACACACACACACACCGACAACACACACACACACACACCGACAACACACACACACACACACCGACAACACACACACACCGACAACACACACACACTGACAACACACACACACCGACAACACACACACACACACACCGACAACACACACACACACACACACCGACAACACACACACACACACACCGACAACACACACACACACACACAACACACACACACACACCGACAACACACACACACACACACACCGACAACACACACACACACACACACCGACAACACACACACACACACCGACAACACACACACACACACCGACAACACACACACACACACACACACACACCGACAACAAACACACACACCGACAACACACACACACACACACCAGCAACACACACACACACACACCGACAACACACACACAGACACACCGACAACACACACACACACACACCGACAACACACACACACACACACACCGACAACACACACACACACACACTTCGACAACACACACACACACACACACTGACAACACACACAACCACACACACACACCGACAACACACACACACACCGACAACACACAGACACACACACACCGACAAAACACACACAGACAACACACACACACACACACACACCGACAACACACACACACACACCGGCAACACACACACACACACACACCGACAACACACACACACACACAACACACACACACACACACCGACAACACACACACACACACGGACAACACACACACACACACACCGACAACACACACACACACACACCGACAACACACACACACACACCGACAACACACACACACACACACATACACACCGACAACACACACACACACCGACAACACACAGACACACACACACAACACACACACACACACCGACAACACACACACACACACACACACCGACAACACACATACACACACTGACAACACACCCACACACACACACACACCGACAACACACACACTCACACACACTGACAACACACACACACCGACAACACACACACACACACACACCGACAACACACACACACACACACACCGACAACACACACACACACACACCGACAACACACACACACACACCGACAACACACACACACACCGACAACACACACACACACACACACCGACAACACACACACACACACCGACAACACACACACACACACCGACAACACACACACACACACACACACACACCGACAACAAAGACACACACCGACAACACACACACACACACACCAGCAACACACACACACACACACCGACAACACACACACAGACACACCGACAACACACACACACACACCGACAACACACACACACACACACACCGACAACACACACACACACACACACCGACAACACACACACACACACACACTGACAACACACACAACCACACACACACACCGACAACACACACACACACCGACAACACACAGACACACACACACCGACAACACACACACACAGACAACACACACACACACACACACACAACGACAACACACACACACACACACACCGACAACACACACACACACAACACACACACACACACACACACACACCGACAACACACACACACACACCGACAACACACACACACACACACACACACACCGATAAAACACAGACACACACTGACAACACACACACACACACACCGACAACACACACACACACACACCGACAACACACACACACACACACACACCGACAACACACACACACACACACACACCGACAACACACACACACACACACAACACACACACACACACACCGACAACACACACACACCGACAACACACACACACACACACCGACAACACACACACACACACACCGACAACACACACACACACACCGACCACACACACACACACACACCGACAACACACCGACAACACACACACACACACCGACAACACACACACACACACACACACACACACACCGACAACACACACACACACACACACACACCGACAACACACACACAAACACACCGACAACACACACAAACACCGACAACACACACACACACACACCGACAACACACACACACACACACACCGACAACACACACACACAGACAACACACACACACACACACACACACACACCGACAGCACACACACACACACACACACACACCGACAACACACACACACACACACACAACACACACACACACACACCGACAACACACACACACACCGACAACACACACACACACACACCGACAACACACACACACACACACACCGACAACACACACACACACACCGACCACACACACACACACACACCGACAACACACCGACAACACACACACACACACACCGACAACACACACACACACAACACACACACACACACCGACAACACACACACACACACACACACACACCGACAACACACACACAAACACACCGACAACACACACAAACACACACCGACAACACACACACACACACCGACAACACACACACACACACACACACACACACACCAGCAACACACACACACACACACCGACAACACACACACACACTGACAAC
>NW_027675465.1:307500-327921 GCF_965601325.2 Salmo salar
ACAACACACACACACACACACCGACAACACACACACACACCGACAACACACACACACACACTGACAACACACACAACCACACACACACACCGACAACACACACACACACACTGACAACACACACAACCACACACACACACCGACAACACACACACACACCGACAACACACAGACACACACACACCGACAACACACACACACAGACAACACACACACACACACACACACCGACAACACACACACACACACCGGCAACACACACACACACACACACCGACAACACACACACACACACAACACACACACACACACACCGACAACACACACACACACACGGACAACACACACACACACACACCGACAACACACACACACACACACCGACAACACACACACACACCGACAACACACACACACACACACATACACACCGACAACACACACACACACCGACAACACACAGACACACACCGACAACACACACACACACACCGACAACACACACACACACACACACTGACAACACACACACACCGACAACACACACACACACACACCGACAACACACACACACACACACACCGACAACACACACACACACACACCGACAACACACACACACACACCGACAACACACACACACACCGACAACACACACACACACACACACCGACAACACACACACACACACCGACAACACACACACACACACCGACAACACACACACACACACACACACACACCGACAACAAACACACACACCGACAACACACACACACACACACCAGCAACACACACACACACACCGACAACACACACACAGACACACCGACAACACACACACACACACACCGACAACACACACACACACACACACCGACAACACACACACACACACACACCGACAACACACACACACACACACACTGACAACACACACAACCACACACACACACCGACAACACACACACACACCGACAACACACAGACACACACACACCGACAACACACACACACAGACAACACACACACACACACACACACACAACGACAACACACACACACACACACACCGACAACACACACACACACAACACACACACACACACACACACACACACACACCGACAACACACACACACACACACCGACAACACACACACACACACACACACACACCGATAAAACACAGACACACACTGACAACACACACACACACACACACCGACAACACACACACACACACACCGACAACACACACACACACACACCGACAACACACACACACCGACAACACACACACACTGACAACACACACACACCGACAACACACACACACACACACCGACAACACACACACACACACACACCGACAACACACACACACACACACCGACAACACACACACACACACACAACACACACACACACACCGACAACACACACACACACACACACCGACAACACACACACACACACACACCGACAACACACACACACACACCGACAACACACACACACACACCGACAACACACACACACACACACACACACACCGACAACAAACACACACACCGACAACACACACACACACACACCAGCAACACACACACACACACACCGACAACACACACACAGACACACCGACAACACACACACACACACACCGACAACACACACACACACACACACCGACAACACACACACACACACACTTCGACAACACACACACACACACACACTGACAACACACACAACCACACACACACACCGACAACACACACACACACCGACAACACACAGACACACACACACCGACAAAACACACACAGACAACACACACACACACACACACACCGACAACACACACACACACACCGGCAACACACACACACACACACACCGACAACACACACACACACACAACACACACACACACACACCGACAACACACACACACACACAGACAACACACACACACACACACCGACAACACACACACACACACACCGACAACACACACACACACACCGACAACACACACACACACACACATACACACCGACAACACACACACACACCGACAACACACAGACACACACACACAACACACACACACACACCGACAACACACACACACACACACACACCGACAACACACATACACACACTGACAACACACCCACACACACACACACACCGACAACACACACACACACACACACTGACAACACACACACACACACAGACAACACACACACACACCGACAACACACACACACACACACACCGACAACACAGACACACACAAACACCGACAACACACACACACACACACACACACCGATAAAACACAGACACACACTGACAACACACACACACACACACCGACAACACACACACACACACACCGACAACACACACACACACACACCGACAACACACACACACAGACAACACACACACACACACACACACCGACAGCACACACACACACACACACACACCGACAACACACACACACACACACAACACACACACACACACACACCGACAACACACACACACACCGACAACACACACACACACACCGACAACACACACACACACACACCGACAACACACACACACACACACACACCGACAACACACACACACAGACAACACACACACACACACACACACACACACCGACAGCACACACACACACACACACACACCGACAACACACACACACACACAACACACACACACACACACCGACAACACACACACACACCGACAACACACAACACACACACCGACAACACACACACACACACCGACAACACACACACACACACACCGACAATACACACACACACACACACACACACCGACAACACACACACACCGACAACACACACACACACCGACAACACACACACACACACACCGACAACACACACACCGACAACACATAAACACACACACACTGACAACACACACACACACACACTGACAACACACACACACACACACCGCGAACACACACACACACACACCGACAACACACACACACACACCGAGAACACACACACACACACACCGACAACACACACACACACACACACACACACACCGATAAAACACAGACACACACTGACAACACACACACACACACCGACAACACACACACACACACACCGACAACACACACACACACACTGACAACACACACACACCGACAACACACACACACACACACCGACAACACACACACACACACACACCGACAACACACACACACACACACCGACAACACACACACACACACACAACACACACACACACACCGACAACACACACACACACACACACCGACAACACACACACACACACCCCGACAACACACACACACACACCGACAACACACACACACACACCGACAACACACACACACACACACACACACACCGACAACAAACACACACACCGACAACACACACACACACACACCAGCAACACACACACACACACACCGACAACACACACACAGACACACCGACAACACACACACACACACACCGACAACACACACACACACACACACCGACAACACACACACACACACACACCGACAACACACACACACACACACACCGACAACACACACACACACACACATACACACCGACAACACACACACACACCGACAACACACAGACACACACCGACAACACACACACACACACCGACAACACACACACACACACACACACCGACAACACACATACACACACTGACAACACACCCACACACACACACACACCGACAACACACACACACACACACACTGACAACACACACACACACACAGACAACACACACACACACCGACAACACACACACACACACACCGACAACACAGACACACACACACACCGACAACACACACACACACACACACACACCGATAAAACACAGACACACACTGACAACACACACACACACACACCGACAACACACACACACACACACCGACAACACACACACACAGACAACACACACACACACACACACACCGACAGCACACACACACACACACACACACCGACAACACACACACACACACACAACACACACACACACACACACCGACAACACACACACACACCGACAACACACACACACACACCGACAACACACACACACACACACCGACAACACACACACACACACACACACCGACAACACACACACACAGACAACACACACACACACACACACACACACACCGACAGCACACACACACACACACACACACCGACAACACACACACACACACAACACACACACACACACACCGACAACACACACACACACCGACAACACACAACACACACACCGACAACACACACACACACACCGACAACACACACACACACACACCGACAATACACACACACACACACACACACACACCGACAACACACACACACCGACAACACATAAACACACACACACTGACAACACACACACACACACACTGACAACACACACACACACACACCGCGAACACACACACACACACACCGACAACACACACACACACACCGACAACACACACACACACACACCGACAACACACACACACACACACACACACACCGATAAAACACAGACACACACTGACAACACACACACACACACCGACAACACACACACACACACACCGACAACACACACACACACACACCGACAACACACACACACACACACACACCGACAACACACACACACACACTGACAACACACACACACCGACAACACACACACACACACACCGACAACACACACACACACACACACCGACAACACACACACACACACACCGACAACACACACACACACACACAACACACACACACACCGACAACACACACACACACACACACCGACAACACACACACACACACCCCGACAACACACACACACACACCGACAACACACACACACACACCGACAACACACACACACACACACACACACACCGACAACAAACACACACACCGACAACACACACACACACACACCAGCAACACACACACACACACACCGACAACACACACACAGACACACCGACAACACACACACACACACACCGACAACACACACACACACACACACCGACAACACACACACACACACACACCGACAACACACACACACACACACACTGACAACACACACAACCACACACACACACCGACAACACACACACACACCGACAACACACAGACACACACACACCGACAACACACACACACAGACAACACACACACACACACACACACACCGACAACACACACACACACACCGGCAACACACACACACACACACACCGACAACACACACACACACACAACACACACACACACACACCGACAACACACACACACACACGGACAACACACACACACACACACCGACAACACACACTCACACACACCGACAACACACACACACACCGACAACACACACACACCGACAACACACACACACACACACACATACACACCGACAACACACACACACACCGACAACACACAGACACACACCGACAACACACACACACACACCGACAACACACACACACACACACACCGACAACACACATACACACACTGACAACACACACACACACACACACACCGACAACACACACACACACACACACTGACAACACACACACACACACAGACAACACACACACACACCGACAACACACACACACACACACCGACAACACAGACACACACACACACCGACAACACACACACACACACACACACACCGATAAAACACAGACACACACTGACAACACACACACACACACACCGACAACACACACACACACACACCGACAACACACACACACACACACCGACAACACACACACACAGACAACACACACACACACACACACACCGACAGCACACACACACACACACACACACCGACAACACACACACACACACACACACAACACACACACACACACACACCGACAACACACACACACACCGACAACACACACACACACCGACAACACACACACACACACACCGACAACACACACACACACACACACCGACAACACACACACACAGACAACACACACACACACACACACACACACACACCGACAGCACACACACACACACACACACACCGACAACACACACACACACACAACACACACACACACACACCGACAACACACACACACACCGACAACACACAACACACACACCGACAACACACACACACACACCGACAACACACACACACACACACCGACAACACACACACACACACACACACACACCGACAACACACACACACCGACAACACACACACACACCGACAACACACACACACACACACCGACAACACACACACCGACAACACATAAACACACACACACTGACAACACACACACACACACACTGACAACACACACACACACACACCGCGAACACACACACACACACACCGACAACACACACACACACACCGACAACACACACACACACACCGACAACACACACACACACACACACACACCGACAACACACACACACACCGACAACACACACACACACACCGACAACACACACACACACACACCGACAACACACACACACACACCGACAACACACATACACACACTGACAACACACACACACACACACACCGACAACACACACACACACACACACTGACAACACACACACACACACAGACAACACACACACACACCGACAACACACACACACACACACCGACAACACAGACACACACACACACCGACAACACACACACACACACACACACACACACCGATAAAACACAGACACACACTGACAACACACACACACACACACCGACAACACACACACACACACACCGACAACACACACACACACACACACCGACAACACACACACACACACACACACCGACAACACACACACACACACTGACAACACACACACACCGACAACACACACACACACACACACCGACAACACACACACACACACACACCGACAACACACACACACACACCGACAACACACACACACACACCGACAACACACACACACACACACACACACACCGACAACAAACACACACACCGACAACACACACACACACACACCAGCAACACACACACACACACACCGACAACACACACACAGACACACCGACAACACACACACACACACACCGACAACACACACACACACACACACCGACAACACACACACACACACCGACAACACACACACACACACTGACAACACACACAACCACACACACACACCGACAACACACACACACACCGACAACACACAGACACACACACACCGACAACACACACACACAGACAACACACACACACACACACACACACACCGACAACACACACACACACAACACACACACACACACACACACACACACACACACCGACAACACACACACACACACACCGACAACACACACACACACACACACACACACCGATAAAACACAGACACACACTGACAACACACACACACACACACCGACAACACACACACACACACACCGACAACACACACACACACACACCGACAACACACACACACACACACACACACCGACAACACACACACACACACTGACAACACACACACACCGACAACACACACACACACACACCGACAACACACACACACACACACACCGACAACACACACACACACACACCGACAACACACACACACACACACAACACACACACACACACCGACAACACACACACACACACACACCGACAACACACACACACACACACACCGACAACACACACACACACACCGACAACACACACACACACACCGACAACACACACACACACACACACACACACACACCGACAACAAACACACACACCGACAACACACACACACACACACCAGCAACACACACACACACACACCGACAACACACACACAGACACACCGACAACACACACACACACACACCGACAACACACACACACACACACACCGACAACACACACACACACACACACCGACAACACACACACACACACACACTGACAACACACACAACCACACACACACACCGACAACACACACACAGACCGACAACACACAGACACACACACACCGACAACACACACACACAGACAACACACACACACACACACACACACCGACAACACACACACACACACACCGACAACACACACACACACAACACACACACACACACACACACACACACACCGACAACACACACACACACACACCGACAACACACACACACACACACCGACAACACACACACACACACACACACACCGACAACACACACACACCAACAACACACACACACACCGACAACACACACACACACACACACCGACAACACACACACACACACCGACAACACATAAACACACACACACCGACAACACACACACACACACACTGACAACACACACACACACACACCGACAACACACACACACACACACCGACAACACACACACACAACGACAACACACACACACACACCGACAACACACACACACACACACACACACCGACAACACACACACACACCGACAACACACACACACACACCGACAACACACACACACACACACACACCGACAACACACACATACACACACTGACAACACACACACACACACACACCGACAACACACACACACACACACACACACTGACAACACACACACACAGACAACACACACACCGACAACACACACACACACACACCGACAACACAGACACACACACTCACCGACAACACACACACACACACACACCAATAACACACAGACACACACTGACAACACACACACACACACACCGACAACACACACACACACACACCGACAACACACACACACACACACACCGACAACACACACACACAGACAACACACACACACACACAAACCGACAGCACACACACACACACACACCGACAACACACACACACACAACACACACACACACCGACAACACACACACACACCGACAACACACACACATACACCGACAACAAACACACACACCGACAACACACACACA
The DNA here is from genome assembly GCF_965601325.2 of Salmo salar. Classification (NCBI taxonomy): domain Eukaryota; kingdom Metazoa; phylum Chordata; class Actinopteri; order Salmoniformes; family Salmonidae; genus Salmo; species Salmo salar. The sequence continues at coordinate 316,683 of NW_027675465.1, forward strand.
CACAACACACACACACCGACAACACACACACACACACACACACACACACACACACCGACTACACACACACACACCGACAACACACACACACACACACCGACAACACACACACACACACCGACAACACACACACACACCGACAACACACACACACACACACCGACAACACACACACACACACACCGACAACACACACACACACACCGGCAACACACACACACACACCGACAACACACACACACACACAACACACACACACACACACCGACAACACACACACACACACACAAACCAACAACACACACACACACACTGACAACACACACACACACACACCGACAACACACACACACACACACACCGACAACACACACACACACACCGACAACACACACACACAAACCGACAACACACACACACACACACACATACACATCGACAACACACACACACACCGACAACACACACACACACAGACAACACACACACACACACACCGACAACACACACACACACACACACCGACAACACACACACACACAACACACACACACACACCGACAACACACACACACACACACACACACACCGACAACACAGACACAAACACACTGACAACACACACAAACACACACCGACAACACACACACACACCGACAACACACACACACACACACACACACCAGCAACACACACACACACACACCGACAACACACACACACACTGACAACACACACACACACACACCGACAACACAGACACACACACACACCGACAACACACACACACACACACACACACCGACAACACACACACACACTGACAACACACACACACACACACCGACAACACAGACACACACACACACCGACAACACACACACACACACACACACACACCGACAACACACACACACACTGACAACACACACAAACCGACAACACACACACACACACACCGACAACACACACACACACACACACACACACCGACAACACACACACACACACACCGACAACACACACACACACACACCGACAACACACACACACACACACAACACACACACACCGACAACACACACACACACACACACCGACAACACACACACACACACACACCGACAACACACACACACACACCGACAACACACACACACACACCGACAACACACACACACACACACACACACCGACAACAAACACACACACCGACAACACACACACACACACCGACAACAAACACACACACCGACAACACACACACACACAACACACACACACCGACAACACACACACACACACACACACACACACACACCGACTACACACACACACACCAACAACACACACACACACACACCGACAACACACACACACACACCGACAACACACACACACACCGACAACACACACACACACACACCGACAACACACACACACACACACCGACAACACACACACACACACCGGCAACACACACACACACACCGACAACACACACACACACACAACACACACACACACACACCGACAAGACACACACACACACACACACACACCAACAACACACACACACACACTGACAACACACACACACACCGACAACACACACACACACACCGACAACACACACACACACACCGACAACACACACACACAAAGCGACAACACACACACACACACACACATACACACCGACAACACACACACACACCGACAACACACACACACACCGACAACACACACACACACACACCGACAACACACACACACACACACACCGACAACACACACACACACAACACACACACACACACCGACAACACACACACACACACACACACACACCGACAACACAGACACAAACACACTGACAACACACACAAACACACACCGACAACACACACACACACCGACAACACACACACACACACACACCAGCAACACACACACACACACACCGACAACACACACACACACTGACAACACACACACACACACACCGACAACACAGACACACACACACACCGACAACACACACACACACACACACCGACAACACACACACACACTGACAACACACACAAACCGACAACACACACACACACACACCGACAACACACACACACACACACACACCGACAACACACACACACACACACACCGACAACACACACACACACACACCGACAACACACACACACACACAACACACACACACCGACAACACACACACACACACACACCGACAACACACACACACACACCGACAACACACACACACACACCGACAACACACACACACACACCGACAACACACACACACACACACACACACACCGACAACAAACACACACACCGACAACACACACACACACACACCAGCAACACACACACACACACACCGACAACACACACACACACACCGACAACACACACACACACACACCGACAACACACACACACACACACACACCGACAACACACACACACACACACACACCGACAACACACACACACACACACTGACAACACACACACACACACACACACACCGACAACACACACACACACCGACAACACACACACACACACACCGACAACACACACACACCGACAACACACACACACACACACACCGACAACACACACACACACACACCGACAACACACACACACACAACACACACACACACACCGACAACACACACACACACACACACCGACAACACACACACACACACCGACAACACACACACACACACACCGACAACACACACACACACACCGGCAACACACACACACACACACACACCGACAACACACACACACACACAACACACACACACACACACCGACAACACACACACACACACCAACAACACACACACACACACGGACAACACACACACACCGACAACACACACACACACACACCGACAACACACACACACACACCGACAACACACACACACACACCGACAACACACACACACACACACATACACACCGACAACACACACACACACCGACAACACACACACACACACCGACAACACACACACACACACACCGACAACACACACACACACACACACCGACAACACACATACATACACTGACAACACACACACACACACACACACCGACAACACACACACACACACACACTGACAACACACACACACACACAGACAACACACACACACACCGACAACACACACACACACACACCGACAACACAGACACACACACACACCGACAACACACACACACACACACCGATAAAACACAGACACACACTGACAACACACACACACACACACCGACAACACACACACACACACACCGACAACACACACACACACACACACACCGACAACATACACACACAGACAACACACACACACACACACACACACCGACAGCACACACACACACACACACACCGACAACACACACACACACAACACACACACACACACACACCGACAACACACACACACACCGACAACACACACACACACCGACAACACACACACACACACACCGACAACACACACACACACACACACCGACAACACACACACACAGACAACACACACACACACACACACACACACACCGACAGCACACACACACACACACACACACCGACAACACACACACACACACAACACACACACACACACACCGACAACACACACACACACCGACAACACACACACACACACACACACCGACAACACACACACACACACCGACAACACACACACACACACACCGACCACACACACACACACACACCGACAACACACCGACAACACACACACACACACCGACAACACACACACACACAACACACACACACACACCGACAACACACAAACACACACACACACCGACAACACACACACAAACACACCGACAACACACACAAACACACACCGACAACACACACACACACACCGACAACACACACACACACTGACAACACACACACACACACACCGACAACACAGACACACACACACACCGACAACACACACACACACACACACACACCGACAACACACACACAGACACTGACAACACACACACACCGACAACACACACACACACACACCGACAACACACACACACACACACCGACAACACACACACACACACACCGACAACACACACACACACACACCGACAACACACACACACACACAACACACACACACACACCGACAACACACACACACACACACACCGACAACACACACACACACACACACCGACAACACACACACACACACCGACAACACACACACACACACCGACAACACACACACACACACACACACACACCGACAACAAACACACACACCGACAACACACACACACACACACCAGCAACACACACACACACACACCGACAACACACACACACACCGACAACACACACACACACACACACACCGACAACACACATACACACACACACACCGACAACACACACACACACACACACCGACAACACACACACACACACACCGACAACACACACACACACAACACACACACACACACCGACAACACACACACACACACAACGACAACACACACACACACACCGACAACACACACACACACACACCGACAACACACACACACACACACCGACAACACACACACACCAACAACACACACACACACCGACAACACACACACACACACACACCGACAACACACACACACCGACAACACATAAACACACACACACCGACAACACACACACACACACACTGACAACACACACACACACACACACACCGACAACACACACACACACACACCGACAACACGGACACACACACTCACCAACAACACACACACACACACACACCAATAACACACAGACACACACTGACAACACACACACACACACACACCAACAACACACACACACACACACCGACAACACACACACACACACACACCGACAACACACACACACAGACAACACACACACACACACAAACCGACAGCACACACACACACACACACCGACAACACACACACACACAACACACACACACACACACACACCGACAACACACACACACACCGACAACACACACACACACACCCACAACACACACACACACCGACAACACACACACACAAACACACCGACAACACACACACACACACACCGACAACACACACACACCGACAACACACACACACACACACACACACACACACACCGACTACACACACACACACCGACAACACACACACACACACACCGACAACACACACACACACACCGACAACACACACACACACCGACAACACACACACCGGCAACACACACACACACACACCGACAACACACACACACACACAACACACACACACACACACCGACAACACACACACACACACACCGACAACACACACACACACACACCGACAACACACACACACACACACCGACAACACAAACACACACACACCGACAACACACACACACACAACACACACACACACACCGACAACACACACACACACACACCGACAACACACACACACAAACACACCGACAACACACACACACACACACCGACAACACACACACACCGACAACACACACACACACACACCGACAACACACACACACACACACACACCGACAACACACACACACCAACAACACACACACACACCGACAACACACACACACACACACCGACAACACACACACACACACACCGACAACACATAAACACACACACACCGACAACACACACACACACACACACTGACAACACACACACACACACCGACAACAAACACACACACACACCGACAACACACACACACACACCGACAACACACACACACACACCGACAACACACACACACACACACACACACACACCGACAACACACACACACACACACCGACAACACACACACACACCGACAACACACACACACACACCGACAACACACACACACACACACACACACTGACAACACACACACACAGACAACACAGACACACACACTCACCGACAACACACACACACACACACACCAATAACACACAGACACACACTGACAACACACACACACACACACACACCGACAACACACACACACACACACCGACAACACAGACACACACACACACCGACAACACACACACACACACACACACACCGACAACACACACACACACTGACAACACACACACACACACACCGACAACACAGACACACACACACACCGACAACACACAGACACACACTGACAACACACACACACACACACCGACAACACACACACACACACACACCAATAACACACAGACACACACTGACAACACACACACACACACACACACCGACAACACACACACACACACACCGACAACACAGACACACACACACACCGACAACACACACACACACACACACACACCGACAACACACACACACACTGACAACACACACACACACACACCGACAACACAGACACACACACACACCGACAACACACACACACACACACACACACCGACAACACACACACACACTGACAACACACACAAACCGACAACACACACACACACACACCGACAACACACACACACACACACACACACACCGACAACACACACACACACACACACCGACAACACACACACACACACACTGACAACACACACACACACACAACACACACACACCGACAACACACACACACACACACACCGACAACACACACACACACACACACCGACAACACACACACACACACCGACAACACACACACACACACCGACAACACACACACACACACACACACACACCGACAACAAACACACACACCGACAACACACACACACACACCGACAACAAACACACACACCGACAACACACACACACACAACACACACACACCGACAACACACACACACACACACACACACACACACACCGACTACACACACACACACCAACAACACACACACACACACACCGAAAACACACACACACACACCGACAACACACACACACACCGACAACACACACACACACACACCGACAACACACACACACACACACCGACAACACACACACACACACCGGCAACACACACACACACACCGACAACACACACACACACACAACACACACACACACACACCGACAACACACACACACACACACACACACACCAACAACACACACACACACACTGACAACACACACACACACCGACAACACACACACACACACCGACAACACACACACACACACCGACAACACACACACACAAAGCGACAACACACACACACACACACACATACACACCGACAACACACACACACACCGACAACACACACACACACCGACAACACACACACACACACACCGACAACACACACACACACACACACCGACAACACACACACACACAACACACACACACACACCGACAACACACACACACACACACACACACACCGACAACACAGACACAAACACACTGACAACACACACAAACACACACCGACAACACACACACACACCGACAACACACACACACACACACACCAGCAACACACACACACACACACCGACAACACACACACACACTGACAACACACACACACACACACCGACAACACAGACACACACACACACCGACAACACACACACACACACACACCGACAACACACACACACACTGACAACACACACAAACCGACAACACACACACACACACACCGACAACACACACACACACACACACACCGACAACACACACACACACACACACACCGACAACACACACACACACACACCGACAACACACACACACACACACAACACACACACACCGACAACACACACACACACACACACCGACAACACACACACACACACCGACAACACACACACACACACCGACAACACACACACACACACCGACAACACACACACACACACACACACACACCGACAACAAACACACACACCGACAACACACACACACACACACCAGCAACACACACACACACACACCGACAACACACACACACACACCGACAACACACACACACACACACCGACAACACACACACACACACACACACCGACAACACACACACACACACACACACCGACAACACACACACACACACACACTGACAACACACACCACACACACACACACCGACAACACACACACACACCGACAACACACACACACACACACCGACAACACACACACACCGACAACACACACACACACACACACCGACAACACACACACACACACACCGACAACACACACACACACAACACACACACACACACCGACAACACACACACACACACCGACAACACACACACACACACCGACAACACACACACACACACACCGACAACACACACACACACACCAGCAACACACACACACACACACACACCGACAACACACACACACACACAACACACACACACACACCGACAACACACACACACACACCAACAACACACACACACACACGGACAACACACACACACCGACAACACACACACACACACACCGACAACACACACACACACACCGACAACACACACACACACACCGACAACACACACACACACACACATACACACCGACAACACACACACACACCGACAACACACACACACACACCGACAACACACACACACACACACCGACAACACACACACACACACACACCGACAACACACATACATACACTGACAACACACACACACACACACACACCGACAACACACACACACACACACACTGACAACACACACACACACACAGACAACACACACACACACCGACAACACACACACACACACACCGACAACACAGACACACACACACACCGACAACACACACACACACACACCGATAAAACACAGACACACACTGACAACACACACACACACACACCGACAACACACACACACACACACCGACAACACACACACACACACACACACCGACAACACACACACACAGACAACACACACACACACACACACACACACACACCGACAGCACACACACACACACACACACCGACAACACACACACACACAACACACACACACACACACACCGACAACACACACACACACCGACAACACACACACACACACACCGACAACACACACACACACACACACCGACAACACACACACACAGACAACACACACACACACACACACACACACACACCGACAGCACACACACACACACACACACACCGACAACACACACACACACACAACACACACACACACACACCGACAACACACACACACACCGACAACACACACACACACACACCGACAACACACACACACACACCGACAACACACACACACACACACCGACCACACACACACACACACACCGACAACACACCGACAACACACACACACACACCGACAACACACACACACACAACACACACACACACACCGACAACACACAAACACACACACACACCGACAACACACACACAAACACACCGACAACACACACAAACACACACCGACAACACACACACACACACCGACAACACACACACACACTGACAACACACACACACACACACCGACAACACAGACACACACACACACCGACAACACACACACACACACACACACCGACAACACACACACAGACACTGACAACACACACACACCGACAACACACACACACACACACCGACAACACACACACACACACACCGACAACACACACACACACACACCGACAACACACACACACACACACCGACAACACACACACACACACAACACACACACACACACCGACAACACACACACACACACACACCGACAACACACACACACACACACACCGACAACACACACACACACACCGACAACACACACACACCGACAACACACACACACACACACACACACACCGACAACAACACACACACACCGACAACACACACACACACACACCAGCAACACACACACACACACACCGACAACACACACACACACCGACAACACACACACACACACACCGACAACACACATACACACACACACACCGACAACACACACACACACACACACCGACAACACACACACACACACACACCGACAACACACACACACACAACACACACACACACACCGACAACACACACACACACACAACGACAACACACACACACACACCGACAACACACACACACACACACCGACAACACACACACACACACACCGACAACACACACACACCAACAACACACACACACACCGACAACACACACACACACACACACCGACAACACACACACACCGACAACACATAAACACACACACACCGACAACACACACACACACACACACGACAACACACACACACACACACCGACAACACACACACACACACACCGACAACACGGACACACACACTCACCAACAACACACACACACACACACACCAATAACACACAGACACACACTGACAACACACACACACACACACACCGACAACACACACACACACACACCGACAACACACACACACACACACACCGACAACACACACACACAGACAACACACACACACACACAAACCGACAGCACACACACACACACACACCGACAACACACACACACACAACCACACACACACACACACACACCGACAACACACACACACACACGACAACACACACACACACACCCACAACACACACACACCGACAACACACACACACACACACATCGACAACAAACACACACACCGACAACACACACACACACAACACACACACACCGACAACACACAAACACACCGACAACACACACACACACACACCGACAACACACACACACCGACAACACACACACACACACACACACACACACACACACCGACTACACACACACACACCGACAACACACACACACACACACCGACAACACACACACACACACCGACAACACACACACACACCGACAACACACACACCGGCAACACACACACACACACACCGACAACACACACACACACACAACACACACACACACACACCGACAACACACACACACACACGACAACACACACACACACACACCGACAACACACACACACACACACCGACAACACAAACACACACACACCG